>NW_027013141.1:0-17067 GCF_036934945.1 Oncorhynchus masou masou
GAGTGAGCAAAAATGAGAGAAATGCATACCTCCTGATGTCCATTTAAAAATGTTCAAGCAGGAGTGTATGTCAGAGACCATTCTCGAGTATAAAAGTAGAAAATGTATTCCCCTTTCATGTGATTCTTTAAAAAATTCTGGGAAGTGAAATGGTAACATTAGAATACCCTGGCACGTGCCCAGCTAATCAATTTAGGAAAAAGGAACATCACGGGCAATTAGCCGCCATACTCCACGACCCATCCTGGGCTGGAGAGCATTGGTATTGACAAACGCAGGAGGATTAGTGCTGTGGAGTGTGAGGACTGTTGATTGTTACAGCCGATTTGACACCAGCAGGCCGAAGACGAATGGCTTTAAAATGGATGCAAGCAAAAGTAGGGGGCAGAAGGTAGAGAAATAGGGTTATTATTTTCCCTTTTTCAATCCATGATTCTTCCCCTCAGGCTATCAATGTTGATTGAATCTACATGTTGTAGGGTCTTGATATCTGTCTGGCTGGCATTGTTGAAGTTTTTCCAGGAAACAACAAACTTTTGAGACCAGTGGATTTTTCTCAACAGTGTCAAATAATAAAAGGTCTAAGCAACTCAATACAGTTGAAATTGGAAGATGACATATACTTAGGTTGGAGTCATTAAAACTCCTTTTTAACCACTCTACAAATTTCTCGCAAACAAACTATAGTTTTGGCAAGTTGGATAGGACATCTACTTTGTGCATGACACAAGTCATTTTTCCAACAATTGTTTACAGATAGATTATTTCAATTATAATTTACTGTTTCACAATTCCGGTGGGTGAGAAGTTTACATACAATAAGTTGACTGTGCCTTTAAAAAGCTTGGAAAAGACCAGAAAATGATGTCATGGCTTTAGAAGCTTCTGATAGGCTAATTGACATCATTCGAGTCAATTGGAGGTGTGCCTGAGGATGTATTTCAAGACCTTCCTTCAAACTCAGTGCCTCTTTGTATTGACATCATGGAAAAATCAAAAGAAATAAGCCAAGACCTCCACAAAAATTGTAGACCTCCACAAGTCTGGTTCATCCTTGGGAGCAATTTCCAAACACCTGAAGGTACCACGTTCATCTGTACAAACAATAGTAAACAAGTATAAACAACATGGGACCACGCAGCCATCATACCGCTCAGGAAGGAGACGCGTTCTGTCTTCTAGAGATGAACGTACTCTGGTGCGAAAAGTGCAAATCAATCCCAGAACAACAACAAAGGACCTTGTGAAGATGCTGGAGGAAACAGGTAGAAAAGTATTTATATCCACAGTAAAATGCATCCTATGTTGACATAACCTGAAAGGCCGCTCAGCATGGAAGAAGCCACTGCTCCAAAACCGCCATAAAAAAGACAGACTACTGTTTGCTACTGCACATGGGGACAAAGATTGTACTTTTTGGGGAAATGTCCTCTGGTCTGATGAAACAAAAATAGAACTGTTTGGCCATAATGACCATCGTTATGTTTGGAGGAGAAAGGGGGAGGATTGTAAGCCGAACAACACCATCCCAACCGTGAAACACGGGGGTGGCAGCATCATGTTGTGGGGGTGCTTTGCTGCAGGAGGGACTGGTGCATTTCACAAAATAAATGGCATTATGTAGAAATAAAATTATGTGGATATATTGAAGCAACATCTCAAGGACAACAGGTCAAGGTATTGACAAAGCCCTGACCTCAATCCCATAGAACATGTATGGGCACAACTGAAAAAGCGTGCGCGAGCAAGGCGGCTTACAAACCTGACTCAGTTACACCAGCACCATCAGGAGGAATGGACCACAATTCACCCAATTTATTGTGGTAAGCTTGTGGAAGGCTACCCAAAACTTTTAACCCAAGTTAAACATTTTAAAGGCAATGCTACCAAATACTAATTGAGTGTATGTAAACTTCTGACCCACTGGAATGTGATGAAAGAAATAAAAGCTGAAATAAATCATTCTCTCTACTATTATTCTGACATTTCATATTCTTAAAATAAATTGGTGATCCTAACTGACCTAAAACGGGGAGTTTTTCAGAGGATTAAATGTCAGGAATTAAATGCATTTGGCTAAGGTATATGTAAACTTCCGACTTCAACTGTACATGCAATACAGGAGCTCTCAAGACTTTTAAGAGCCCTTGAAGTATCAAAAAATTGAAAAATGATTGGATGACATCTTTTGGGGGCCTTACCGCTATTAGCTCATACAAGCACATTGAATAACAAATTCACTACATTACAAATATCAAAAGGAAGTTTATTCTGAATTGTCTCCTATATCTTAAAGATTTATTAAGATCAGGAATCGTATATATTTTTTATTTTGACATGTATTTAACCCCATGTTTATGTCTGTATAACTTCCATTTATTTGTTAAACTGGTACCGGGGGACCTTCAGATGAGTCTTGTGAAGTCTGTGGGTGACTAGAGGAAAACAATGGACATGTACATGTTTGTGAGAGTCTCGCCTTTGCACAGAAGGGTTAGGGTGTAGCCCAAATGGTTTGGCAGATCGGCTGTACCGAGTTCAGACAGTCTACATCATGTTCATGAGAGTCTCATCTTCCCATAGATGAGACTTGAGGCCAAACCATACGGACTCTACAGACAAATCATAGATCTGTCACCTTTCACCGCAGATGGAGAAATGCGACATAGGTGGATGCTGATATCTTCAGCTTAAACTGACAGAATTTTACGGAGATGTTTTTATTATGCTAATTTACAAGAAGGCATCAAAGGGCATATTGACTGTTTATAGAAAAGGCCCTTTACAAGTCTGCTGACGTTTACTGAGGTTAATATATTTTGGACAGTCCCCAGGTCTACACTGGGTGAACTCTTCAAGTCCATTATATGTGTGCACTGAACAGAGCGGCCCTACTCGCTACACCACCCCAAACCACCACTTTGTAATTTTTCAAAACTACCTAAGAAGAAAAAAGATAACCACCAATGGGGGAATTTGGACATGTGGGCAGAGAGGAGGATAGTGGCTCAAAGAACACACAAAAATGGCATTGATAGAGCAATCATTGAAAATGATAGCAACTTTCACAAATCTATTCAGGAGTCCAAAAACATGATGATAGAAGCTTGCAACCATTCTGGGCAAAACACACCACTTTTGGGGCCCAAGTCTGACATGTTTCATTTTTTTTAGAGCCATTTGATTTTCAGCCAGGGAAAAATTGATTGGACTGAGAAAAGCAACGCTTTTGTTCGTCACAAGCTAAAAACGGAGTGGTAGAATAAAAGAGACGACCAAAGAAGCTACCACAAGATGCTAGCCATATCAGGAGCAAGTCCCCAGAGGAGGCGAGTGTAGGCTTTCTCTCCATGATGTGTAGGATTCCAGAGGCTTGCAGTCTCAGCGGTCAGAGAGAGAGAGATGGAGGGAGAGATGACGGGGAGCACTCGTGAGTGCTTAATAAAGACCTTCCCTTAGCCACCCAGGGGAATCATCAGAGAGAGAGAGAATAATAAAATACAAACAAAAAAAACAAAAAAAGAAATAGGAAAGAGAGAAGACTCCACTGGCATGTGAAAATATAAAAATGGAAATGTAACAAGAGGAACCAACTGAGAGGAACGGGGAGGTGTAACACAGAGCATTCTGTTTTCTGTTGTTGTACATGAATACATGACTATGTATGGGCTTTTAAGAATGGATTTTGTGTAGAAGTGAAGCAGGGTCAGAGTGGATTTAATATACTGAGTCGGGTAAAATACTTTACAGTATGTTAAACACTGGGTGAGGTCTTGTGCCAGACGTTTTGGAATCACAACCTCTTTCTTAAGATTCCGGTGATTTCTGAATAAAACATAAATAGTTTAAATAATAACAAGTTTCGATTCTTAGATTCTTTCTCAAATTTCAATTCTTAGATATGTTATGGGTAAAGTGCATTCCTAGATAAAGGATACACATCTACAGTATAAAGCCAAAATGGCTACCAATTCTTATCTAGTAAAGAAGACTACAAATACAAGTAAACGTATTGTTAGCAGGTAACAAAATACTGGGCTGTCCTTACCCACTCCAGACATCTCAGGCACAGCAGCTACAAAAGGACCATCTGGAAATGTTGGGGCGTTATCATTGATGTCCTGGACTTTGATGATGAATTCTGACTTTGGTTCCAGGGGCTTTTCAGTGTTGCGGTCGAAGGCTTGTGCGTGGAGGACGTAGTGTGCTTTCCTCTCCGGTCCAGGCTTTCTGTTGCATGAATATCTCCTGTCACCTCGTTGATGATGAATATACTCCCAGCACCTTCCCCACTCAGAATGTACCTTACGGAGCCATCCCCTTTGTCTGAGTTGGAATGAAGCTGTATGAGAAACCAGAGATAAAATGTCAGATGGTTATTGCATGACCAGCATTATTGAATAAGTTACTCCCTAAAGTTATAGCAAGTTTCTAACTTAAATGTCTAATAAGTGCCAGAGCTCAGTCCAAAATATTAGAACATGTGGAGATGTTCTGTAGAAAAGCATAGGAAGTGTAGTCTATTCATTCTAAGTAGGCTGCTGGTCTTCAATGTAACATATTCCAAATGTCATATTCAAAGATTTAGCCTGGGATTTAGAGACGTGAACCATCTAAAACTACAGCCTTTTTTGAGATTCAAGTTTTTGGGGGTAAATAAATCTTTAATAATGATGAGTGAGAAAGTTACAGATGCACAAATCACAAATCATACCCCAAAGACCTCTCACCATTGCAATAACAGGGGGAGCATGATATTTGTGTAACTTTCTCACTCATAATTATTATAAATTAAATCAAGAGTATCCGTAATCCTGGTAGCATCCACATTAATGTAGACGCGTTTAGAAACATATTCCATTCTTCTTTACAGTAAAAGTGACTCCAAAATGACACAACTAATATTTCACATTAATTTCTATTCGTCAGAAAATAATCTGAAACACAACCAAAAAAAAAACAGCAAATGCATCCAAAAAATGTGTACAGTAGATGTCATGCATAGGTGTAATAGGTGGCAGGGAAGTCAGGTGCAGGAGAGTCAAATAGAGTGTAAAATGGAATCTTTTAATAAAGTTCACAGAGTATGCTCCATAACACTAAATGTACATAAACAAACAAACATGGGTACGAGGACCCGACGCACACCTAGACAACATCACACTACACTGACAATAAAACAATCTCTGACAAAGACATGAGGGTAAACAGAGGGTTAAATACAGGTAATGAATGGGATTGAAAACAGGTGTGTGGGAAGACAAGACAAAACCAATGGAAAATGAAAAAAGGATCAATGATGGCTAGAAGACCGGTGACGTCGAACGCCGAGCACCGCCCGAACAAGGAGAGGCAACGACTTCGGCAGAAGTCGTGACAGTAGAGTAGAGTTACAAGCTTGATATAGTCATTGTGTGCTATGGAAACGGGACATACTTAACATTTTACTATTTTAATACACACAAGGGAATTTTCCCGATATGTTTGGTCCCCTAAAATGGGGGGACTATGTCCAAAAAGTAATTTGTAAATGGTTAAAACGGATGAAAATACACTCAAATTAAAGCTAACATTCTATAATTTAACCTTATAGTTATTGTGTAATTCCAAATCCAGAGTGCTGGAGTACAGAGCCAAATCCACAAAAAAATGTGTCACTGTCCCAATACTTTTGGAGCTCACGGTATATACCCAGTGAAGGCAAAGAACATTGAGGGTTCTATCCCTATACCCCAGAATGTAATGGGGGATTTTAAAAAACAACACAAAATAACCAGTCCCATCAAACTCTGAAAAACTTTTCCATGGACATTTATAGCCATATTAATGTTGCTGCTGCATGATTTCGCCTGGTTAGAAAAATGTCTAGCTGACGTCCGACACAGTTAGCGCTCTTTGGCAAGGGGGATATCAAATTCATATTTTGCAACGTTGTTTCCAGAGGGCTGCGTGGCAAACAGCAAGGTTAATTCAAACCTGTGCTGTTGTAAACTACATGACAGCTAGAAAGCAAGAGGAAATAATGTGTTTAATAAAAGCATACACTCTTAGATAAACCTTTTGGAAAATTCTAAATGTAACTGTCATTCCTATTCAGAAAACCAACTGCCATTCCAGTATGATGATGCAAGAGGAAGGTGGTTGAACCAATAGCCTACCTACAAGTAGCCTATCAATAAGCATGTTATTGTTCAATGTAAGTCAAGTTGATTATTTAATTCACATATATGATGCCAAAGGCATATGATAAACTAGGCTAGATAAATACATTTGAAATTTAATTAGAATTTGAGCATGTTTGTAGCTAGTTAAAAATAAAAAGCAAGGCTACTTTAATTTAACACTTTATAAGCTAGCCAGCTAACTTTGTCAAATAACCATGATTTTCTTTATTTTTGGGATATACCAAATGGAGCTACAGACCAAGCCTGACATTGGCAATTACCGAACTGTTACTTTTATTTCAGTATTTCAGTGTGGAGTTAATTGAGGGAACTGTTCAATTAAAGTCATTAGAATACTGTTGCTGACAGGGTGTACTGTATAAATTACTTATAAGAAGTCTTTGTGATTCAATAGCCTAATTAATCATTGCATTACTTTTAACACATTATCTATGTTTTGCTCAGTCTGGCAGTATCCCAGAACTATCAGAGGCATAGGATCTCTTTCGCTGCTGCTGACAACAACTGCATGTAAGTTGTTCTTCTAAATCATTTTTTCCCCCACCTTTATTTAACCAGGGCAAGTTGAGAACAAGTTCTCATTTACAATTGCGACCTGGCCAGGATAAAGCAAAGCAGTTCGACACAGTCAATAATGCAGTAGAAAATTAAGTATATGTACAATGTGAGTAAATGGAGGTAAAGGCAAAAAAAGGCCATTGTGGCAAAGTAAATACAATATAGCAAGTAAAACAGTGGTATGGTAGATTTGCAGTGGAAGAAAGTGCATAGTAGAGATAGAAAGAATGGGGTGCAAAGGAGCAAAATAAATAAATACAGTAGGGGAGAGGTAGTTGCTTGGGCTAAATTATAGATGGGCTATGTACAGGTGCAGTAATGTGTGAGCTGCTCTGACAGCTGGTGCTTAAAGCTAGTGAGGGAGATAAGTGTTTCCAGTTTCAGAGATGTTTGTAGTTCGTTCCAGTCATTGGCAGCAGAGAACTGGAAGGAGAGGCGGCCAAAGAAAGAATTGGTTTTGGGGTGACCAGAGAGATATACCTGTTGGAGTGCGTGCTACAGGTGGGTGATGCTATGGTGACCAGCGAGCTGAGATAAAGGGGACTTTACCTAGCAGGGTCTTGTAGATGACCTGGAGCCAGTGGGTTTGGCAACGAGTATGAAGCGAGGGCCAGCCAACGAGAGCATAGAGGTGGTGGGTAGTATATGGGGCTTTGGTGACAAAACGGATGGCACTGTGATAGTCTGCATCGAATTTATCGAGTAGGGTATTGGAGGTTATTTTATAAATGACATCGCTGAAGTTGAGGATCGGTAGGATGGTCAGTTTTACAAGGTTATGTTTGGCAGCATGAGTGAAGGATGCTTTGTTGTGAAATAGGAAGCCAATTCTAGATTTAACTTTGGATTGGAGATGTTTGATGTGAGTTTGGAAGGAGAGTTTACAGTCTAACCAGACACCTAGGTATTTGTAGTTGTCCACAAGTCAGAACCGTCCAGAGTAATGATGTTGGACGGGCGGGCAGGTGCCGGCAGCAATCGGTTGAAGAGCATGTACTAGTTTTACTTGTATTTAAGAGCAATTGGAGGCCACGGAAGGAGAGTTGTAATTGCATTTAAGCTCATCTGAAGGGTTGTTAACACCGTGTCCAAAGAAGAGCCAGAAGTATACAGAATGGTGTCGTCTGCGTAGAGGTGGATCAGAGACTCACCAGCAGCAAGAGCGACATCATTGATGTATACAGAGAAGAGAGTCGGTCCAAGAATTGAACCCTGAGGCACCCCCATAGAGACTGCCAGAGGCCCGGACAACAGGCCCTGATTTGACAGCAATTAAATCTGTCAGAGAAGTAGTTGTTTGAACCGATGAGGATGTTGTGAATGACAGAGTCGAAAGCCTTGGCCAATTCAATGAATACGGCTGCACAGTATTGTTTCTTATTGATGACGGTTAAGATATATTTTAGGGCCTTGAGCATGGCTGAGGTGCACCCATGACCAGCTCTGAAACCAGATTGCATAGCGGAGAAGGTATGGTGGGATTCGAAATGGTCGGTAATCTGTTTGCTGACTTGGCTTTCAAAGACCTTAGAAAGGCAGGGTAGGATATATATAGGTCTGCAGCAGTTTGGGTCAAGAGTGTCCCCCCCCTTTGAAGAGGGAAATGACCGCAGCTGCTTTCTAATCTTTGGGAATCTCAGACAACATGAAAGAGAGGTTGAACAGGCTAGTAATAGGGGTGGCAAAAATTTTGGCAGATAATTTTAGAAAGTCCAGATTGTCTAGCCCGGCTGACATGTAGGGGTCCAGATTTTGCAGCTCTTTCAGAACATCAGCTGACTGGATTTGGGAGAAGGAGAAATGGGGAAGGCTTGGGCAAGTTGCTGTGGGGGGTGCAGTTCTATTGACCGGGGTAGGGGTAGCCAGGTGGAAAGCATGGCCAGCCGTAGAAAAATGCTTCTTGAAATTCTCAATTATAGAGGATTTATCGGTGGTGACAGTGTTTCCTATCCTCAGTGCAGTGGGCAGCTGGGAGGAGGTGTTCTTATTCTCGATGGACTTTACAGTGTCCCAGAACTATTTTTGAGTTTGTGTTGCAGGAAGCAAATTTCTGTTTGAAAAATCTAGCCTTGGCTTTTCTAACTGCCTGTGTATATTGGTTTATATTGGTTCATAATAATTATATGTCTGCATAGCATTTTGGCGGAACATTGAGAACGGAACAGAAGACACACTTGTGTTGTTCAATGTAACTAATGGGCAACATTGTATTGCATTTTATTGTATTCTAAAGAAGTCAGAGAGAGTTGACGTGGGCCTTCATTCAAACAAAGAGATGACTCCCTGGCCACCAGTGCCTATTTCCAAACTCGTTTCTCATATACAATACATAAATAAATATATTCTTATATTCTTTTGTCCATTATTTAATTGTTTATAAATGTATATTCTTAGCTAAAAATGTTCTATATGAAACCATTTTGGGTCTGTGAAGTAGCAAGTGATTTATGTTCTCTAAGGAACCTTTTTTTCTAAGAGTGTGCTTTAACAAATCAGGACACTATAACTGTATATCAAACACATGATAAAAAACTTTGAATTTCCAGAGAATATACAGTACAAAGTGAAAGCTAACACAGTGTAATTCATACAGTGATCAAACAAAGCCAGAAGAGTTCAATCATCCATGTACATTCTCATCTTCTACATGAATTAACATGTCAAACCTGAAAGGGCTAGCTACAATTAACAGGTTATTTTGACTTTACAGAAATAATGATTCATGCTAGCCTAGCAGCACCATTTTCATATTGCTTCGCAGATGTATATACCCAATCATCACTGAGCATAGGTAGCCAATGATGTAATGGTAAATAAATTGGGTAAACACTGATCGCTGTTCCCTGAAAATAAAGTAACGCTCCCTACATGTTCAATGCATTTTCCCAAGGTGGGTAAATACTTGTGCAAAAGAAAATAGATAAATGCAGGTAAATGTAATTTATTTACATTTACCCTCCACTACTCACTGAAGGTAGCCATTGTAAACATATCAGGTAGCTATGTTGATGCATGAGGTACATATTATTGAGCATACGGTATGAGGAAGACATTATTGATGAGGAGGACTCCCTGTGAGTGAGCATGTGAGATAGACTCCCAGAGAATGACTGACAGACAGCTGTGCAGTCAGGCAGCAAGCCTGGTTGACTGTGATACTTGGTGATATAATGTACTGACAAAGAACGTCAGTAGTCCTGCAGGACAGCTAGCCTGGTTTCCATCTCTATTCAGCTATTACATTCCTCTCCTTGTCAATGTTAGCTAAAAAGATTGGTATCCAGAATACAGAACAGCACCTCAGGGGTGTTTCTGAGTCACGGTCCAGTTGTCAGCCGATTTGCACTGGCAACAACGGGCTACTGAATTTCAATCAAAATTATCATCTCAATAAACAAATACAAAACAGCAGGGGACATTACTGAAAACGGACTTCCCCCTCCCCTGTACCCTTCTGTGTTAGACAACATTAAACTGAACAGTGAAAAGGTGCCAGGGCCAAATTTAATCAAAACTGTGCCTTGCAAATGAATCCCAACTTAAAAAGTTGCTGGCTGATTGCAAAACTTACTTCTTGATGAGAGCAAACGGTCCTTTTCTCTTGTATACCTCAAAGCCTGTATTAAGTAGGGGGTAAAAGTTCCCAATTCCCATTGAGTTTCTACTCTCCTAATCAGGAATCAGGATTAAGGTAATGACAACCCACCAACCTTACAAAGCACATGTTAAAATGTGTTGTTTACAATTCCCATGGGTGTTGAAAACGGCAGGAAATAACCTGCCTCGATCAATATTGAGATAGACTTTTATTATAGGATTTAAATGTGCATTATACATGTCAGTGTTATGATCAGCATCAGGATGTGTAGTGTACCTACGTCAGGAGGTGTGGAGGAAGTAAACAACTCCTCACTACAGGAGATTGAACCTCTTCTTTGGCAAGAGCAAAAAATAGTCGGGGTGTCCAATTGATTAATTGTTCAGGAGTCTTATAGCTTGGGTCTATAAGCTGTTAAAGGAGCCTTTGGACCTAGGCTTGGTGCTCCAGTACCACTTGCCGTGCGGTTGCAGAGAGGACAGTCTATGATTTGGGTCTTTGACCATTTTAAGGGCCTTCCCTGAAAACACCTGGTATATACAGTGGGGAGAACAAGTGTTTTATACACTGCCGACTTCGCAGGTTTTCCTACTTACAAAGCATGTAGAGGTCTGTCATTTTTATCATAGTTACACTTCAACTGTGAGAGACGGAATCAAAAGCAAACATCCAGACAATCACATTGTATGATTTTTAAGTAATTAATTTGCATTTTATTGCATGACATAAGTATTTGATCACCTACCAACCAGTAAGAATTCCAGCTCTCACAGACCTGTTAGTTTTTCTTTAAGAAGCCCTCCTGTTCTCCACTCATTACCTGTATTAACTGCACCTGTTTGAACTCGTTATGTGTATAAAAGACACCTGTCCATACACTCAATCAAACAGACTCCAACCTCTCCACAATGGCCAAGACCAGGGAGCTGTGTAAGGACATCAGGGATAAAATTGTAGACCTGCATAAGGCTGGGTGGGCTACAGGACAGTAGGCAAGCTGCCTGGTGAGAAGGTAACAACTGTTGGCGCAATTGTTGGAAATGGAAGAAGTTCAAGATGACGGTCAATCACCCTCGGTCTGGGGTTCCATGCAAGATCTCACCTCGTGGGGCATCAATGATCATGAGGAAGCTGAGGGATCCGTCCAGAACTACACGGCAGGACCTGGTCAATGACCTGAAGAGAGCTGGGACCACAGTCTTCAATAAAACCATTAGAAACACACTACGTCGTCATGGATTAAAATCCTGCAGCGCATGCCAGGTCCCCCTGGAGTTGGAAACATCATTCTTTGGGGATGCTTTTCTGAAAAGGGGACAGGACACCTGCACTGTATTGAGGGGAGGATGGATGGGGCAATGTATCACAAGATCTTGGCCAACAACCTCCTTTCCTCAGTAAGAGCGTTGAAGATGGGTTGTGTCTGAGTCTTAAAGCATGACAACGACCCGAAACACAGCCAGGACAACTAAGGAGTGGCTCTGTAAGAAGCATCTCAAGGTGCTGGAGTGGCCTAGCCAGTCTCCAGACCTGAACCCAATAGAACATCTTTGGAGGGAGCTGAAAGTCCGTATTTCCCAGCGACAGTCCCGAAACCTGAAGGATCTGGAGAAGGTCTGTATGGAGGAGTGGGCCAGAATCCCTGCTGTAGTTTGTGGAAACCTGGTCAAGAACGACAGGAAACGAATGATCTTTGTAATTGCAAACAAAGGTTTCTGTACCAAATATTAAGTTCTGCTTTTCTGATGTATCAAATGCATATATCATGCAATAAAATGCAAATTAATTACTTAAAAATCATACAATGTGATTTTCTGAATTTTTGTTTTAGATTCCGTCTCTCACAGTTGAAGAACTCTACATGCTTTGTAAGTAGGAAAACCTGCCAAATCGGCAGTGCATCAAATACTTGTTCTCCCCACTGTATGTCCTAGATGGCAGGAAGCTTGGCTCCAGTGATGTATTGGGCCTTACGCACTACTCTCTGTAGCGCCTTACGTTCAGATACAAACAGTTTCCATGCCAGGCAGTGATGCAACCATGCCAGGCTCTCGCTGGTGCAGCTGCAGAACTTTTGAGGATCTGGGGACCGATGCCAAATCTTTTCAGTCTCCTGAGGGGAAAAGGTGTTGTCGTGCCCTCTTCACAACTGTCTTGGTGTGTTTGGACCATAATAGTTTGTTGCTGATGTGGACACCAAGGAACTTGAAACTATCAACCGACTCCACTTCAATCCTGTTGATGTAAGCAGGGGCATGTTTGGCCATCCTTTTCCTGTATTCCACGATCATCTCCTTTGACTCGCTCACATCGAGAGAGAGGTTGTTGGCCTGATACAACACTGACAGGTCTCTGACCTCCTCCCTATAGGTTGCCTCATCGTTGTCGGTTGATCAGGCCTAACACTGTTGTGTCATCATCCAACTTAATGATAATGTTGGGGTCATGCCTGGCCACACAGTCATGGGTAAACAGGGAGTACAGGAGGGAATAAGCAAGCACCCCTGAGGGGAACCGGTGTTGAGGAACAGCCTGGCAGATTGGTTGATGCCTACCCTTACCACCTGGGGGCGGCCCTTCAGGAAGTCCAGGATCCAGTTGCAGAGGGAAGTGTTTAGTCACAGGGTCCTTAGATTAGTGATCTTTTTGGGCACAATGGTGTTGAACGCTGAGCTGTAGTCAATGAACAGCATTCTCATAAAGGTTTTAGTCTAGGTGAGAAAGGGCGGTAAAGAGTTTGAATGAAATTTCGTCATCTGTGGATCTGTTGGATCTGCGAATTAGAGTGGGTCTAGGGTTTCCGGGATGATGGTGTTGATGTGAGCCATGACCAGCCTTTCAAAGAAATTCATGGCTACCGACGTGAGTGCTATGGTGCGGAAGTCATATAGGCAGGTTACCTTCACATTCTTGGCACAGGGACCACGGTGGTCTGCTTGAAACGTGGGTATTACAGACTTGGTCAGGGACAGGTTGAAAATGTCAGTGAAGACACTTGCCAGTTGGTCCGCACATTGCCTGAGTACATGCCCTGGTAATTCATCTGGCCACCGGCCTTGTTATTAAAGGTCTTGCTCACATTGACTATGGAGAGCGTAATCACACAGTCATCTGGAACAGTATTGCTTGCCTCGAAGCGAGTATAAAAGGCACTTACTCATCTGGTAAGCTTCCATCACTGCTTAGCTCACGGCTGGGGTTCCCTTTGTAGACCAATAGTTTTTAAGCCCTGCCACATCCAACGAACGTCAGACGTGGTGTTGTAGGATTCAATCTTAGTTCTGTATTGATGCTTTGCCTGTTTGATGGTTCGTCTGAGGGCATAGTGGGATTTCTTATATGCGTCCGAATTAGTGTCCCACTTCTTGAAATCAGCAGCTCTAGCCTTTAGCTCGGTGCAGATGTTGCCTGTAATCCATGGCTTCTGGTTGGGATTTGTACATATGGTCCTGTGGGGGCGACGTCATCGATGCACTTATTGATGAAGCCGATGACTGAGGGGTATACTCCTCAACGTCATTGGATGATTCACAGAACATATTCCCGTCTGTGCAAACAAAACAGTCCTATAGCATAGCATCTGTGTCATCGGACAATTTCCATATTGAGCGAGTCACTGGTACTTCCTGCTTTAAGTTTTGCTTGTGAGCAGGAATCAGGAGGATATTATTATGGTTAATAAAAAATCCTATGTTTGCACATGTGACATGCTGGTAGACATTAGGTAAAATTGATTTAAGTTTGCCTGCATTAAGGTCCGCTGCCACTAGGAGCGCCATTTCTGGATGAGCATTTTCTTGTTTGCTTATGGCCTTATGCTGCTCGTTGAGTGTGGTCTTAGTGCCAGCATCGGTTTGTGGTGGTATATAGACAGCTAAGAATAATATAAACTCAGCAAAAAAAGAATGTCCTCTCACAGTCAACTGCGTTTATTATCATCAAACTTAACATGTATAAATATTTGTATGAACCAAACAAGATTCAACATCTGAGACATAAACTGAACAAGTTCCCCAGACATGTGACGAACATGGAGTGGTGTGTCACTGATCAAAGGGGGGGTCAAAATCAAAAGTAACAGTCAGTATCTGGTGTGGCCACCAGCTGCATTAAGTACTGCACTGCATCTCCTCCTCATGGACTGCACCAGATTTGCCAGTTCTTCCACCAAGGCACCTGCAAGTTCCCAGACATTTCTGGGGGAATGGCCCTAGCCCTAACCCTTCGATCTAAAAGGTCCCAGACGTGCTCAATGGGATTGAGATCCAGGCTCTCCACAGGCCATGGCAGAACACTGACATTCAATCAATCAAGGCACAGTATGGCTGATGGCATTGTCATGCTGGAGGGTCATGTCAGGATGAGCCTGCGGGAAGGGTACCACATGAGGGAGGAGGATGTCTTTCCTGTAACGCACAGTGTTGAGATTGCCTGCAATGATAACAAGCTCAGTCCGATGATGCTGTGACACACCGCCCCAGACCATGAATGACCCTCCACCTCCAAATCGATTCCCGCTCCAGAGTACAGGCCTCGGTGTAACCCTTATTCCTTCAACGATAAAAGCGAATCCGACCATCACCCCTGGTGATCACCGTGACTCATCAGTGAAAATAACTTTTTTCCAGTCCTGTCTGGTCCAGCGATGGTGGGTTTGTGCCCTTAGGCCTCTCTGAGCCTCTCTGAGCACTGATGGAGGGATTGTGCGTTCCTGGTGTAACTTGGGCAGTTGTTGTTGCCATCCTGTACCTGTCCTGCAGGTGTGATGTCGTGATGTACCGATCCTGTGCAGGTGTTGTTACACGTGTTCTGTCACTGCGAGGACAAACAGCTGTCCCTCCTGTCTCCTCTGTAGTGCTGTCTTAGGCATCTCACAGTACAGACGTTGCAATTTATTGCCATGGCCACATCTACAGTCCTCATGCCTCCTTGCAGCATGCCTAAGGCACGTTCACACAGATGAGCAGGGATCCTAGGAATCTTTCTTTTGTGTCCTAAATCTTTAGTGTCCTAAATTGACTACAGTCTGTAAGCTGTTAGTGTCTTAAGGACCGTTCCACAGGTATATGTTCATTAATATTTTATGTTTCATTGAACACGCATGGGAAACTGTATTTAAACCCTTTGCAATGAAGAACTGTGAAGTTATTTGGATATTTACTAATTATCTTTGAAAGACAGGGTCCTGAAAAAGGGATGTTTATTTTGCTGAGTTTAGATGGAGAACTCTCTTGTTAGATAGTGTGGGCTACAACTTATCATGAGGTACTCTACCTCAGTCGAGCAATACCTCGAGAATTCTTTAACATTAGACATTGAGCCCCAGCAGTTATTGACAAATAGACCCCGCACCTCGTCTTACCAGACGTAGCTACTCTGTCCTGGCTATACACAGAAAAAACAGCCAGCTCTATATTATCCATGTCGTCATTCAGCCATGACTTGGTGAAACATAAGTTATTTCAGTTTTTATTGTCCCGTTGGTAGGATATTCTTGAGTGTAGATTATCAAGTTTGTTTTTCAGTGATTGCACGTTGGCCAATAGAACCGATGTAATGGCGATTTACTCACTCGCCTACGAATCCTAACAAGGCATCCTACCTTCTCGGTATCTCTGCCTTTTCTTCACGTGAATGACGGGTATGTGGACCTGTTCTCTGGAAGCAGTATGTCCTTCGCGTCGGACTCGTTAAAACCTCTTGATACTCCCCATCCCGGATCCGGGATCGTGAATAAAGCCTCAGGCTCATTAGCATAGCACTAACGTTAACGATTTCTGAAAATCGCAAATAAAATGAAAATAATGCGCCTGCTCTCAAGCTTAGCCTTTTCTTAACAACACTGTCATCTCAGATTTTCAAAATATGCTTTTGAACCATAGCAAATCACTAATTTGTGTAAGAGTATGCTAAGCTAGCTTAGCATTTTGAGTAACATTTAGCAGCAACATTTTCACAAAAAACAGATAACCAAATAAATAAAATCATTTACCTTTGAAGAGCTTCGGATGTTTTCAATGAGGAGACTCTCAGTTACATAGCAAATGTTCAGTTTTTCCTGAAAGAATCTTTGTGTAGGAGAAATCGCTCCGTTTTGTACATCACATTTGGCTAACGAAACAAACCGAAAATTCAGTCACCAAAACGTCAAACTTTTTCCGAATTAACTCCATAATATCGACCGAAACATGGCAAACGTTGTTTAGAATCAATCCTCAAGGTGTTTTTTCACATATCTCTTCATTGATATGCAGTTCGTGGAAGCCTGCCTTCCCCTCAGAATCGCATGGAAAAATACCAGCAGCTGAAAAAGACGCACCAATTTCGACGGAGGACACCGGGCGGACACCTGGAAAATGTAGTCTCTTATGGTCAATCTTCCGATGATATGCCTACAAATACGTCACAATGCTGCAGACACCTTGGGGAAACGACAGAAAGGGCAGGCTCATTCCTCTCGCATTCACAGCCATATAAGGAGACAATGGAAAACGGAGCCTCAAAAATCCTGCTGGTTTCCTGGTTGCCGTTTCATCTTGGTTTTGCCTGTAGCTCCCGTTCTAGGGCACCTACAGACAATATCTTTGCAGTTCTGGAAAATTCAGAGTGTTTTCTTTCCAAAGCTCTCAATTATATGCATAGTCGAGCATCTTTTTGTGACAAAATATCTTGTTTAAAACTGATATCTTGTTTCATCCAAAAATGAAATAGCGCCCCCAGAGTTTC
>NW_027013142.1:0-17058 GCF_036934945.1 Oncorhynchus masou masou
CTCTCTATTACCTCACTCCCTCCTTTACCCCTCTCTATTACCTCCACTCCCTCCTTTACCCCTCTCTATTACCTCACTCTCTCATTACCCTCCCTCTTTACCTCTCTACCCTCCTTTTACCCCTTCTATTACCTCCTCCCTCCTTTACCCTCTCTATTACCTCACTCCTCCTTTAACCCTCTCCATTACCTCACTCCCTCCTTTTACCTCTCTCTATTACCTCCCTCACCTCCCTTTACTCCCTCTCTATTACCTCCCTCCCTCCTTTACCCCTCTCTATTACCTCCTCCCCTACCTTTTAACCCTCTCTATTACCCTCCCATCCCTCCTTTAACCCTCTCTATTACCTCCTCCCTCCCTTTACCCCTCTCTATCACCTCACTCCCTCCTTTACCTCTCTCTATTACCTCACTCCCTCCTTACCTCTCTCTATTACCTCACTCCCTCCTTTACCTCTCTCTATTACCTCACTCCCTCCCTTTAACTCCTCTCTACTACCTCACTCCCTCCTTTACCCCTCTCTATTACCTCCCTCCTCCTTTACCCCTCTCTATTACCTCCCTCCCTCCTTTACACCCTCTCTATTACCTCCTCCCTCCTTCTCCCTTTATACCTCACTCCCTCCTATTACCTCCCTCCCTCCTTTACCCCTCTCTATTACCTCCCTCCCTCCTTTACCCCTCTCTATTACCTCACTCCCTCCTTTACCCCTCTCTATTACCTCACTCCCTCCTTTACCTCTCTCTATTCCTCCCCCTCCTTACCCCTCTCTATTACCTCACTCCCTCCTTTACCCCTCTCTATTAACACTCTCCTCCCTCCTTTACCTCAGTCTCTATTACCTCTCACTCCCTCCTCTTTACCTCTCTCTATTACCTCACTCCCTCCCTTCACTCTCTCTCATTACCTCACTCCTCCTTTACTCCCTCTCTATTACCTCCTCCCTCCTTTACCCTCTCTCTATTACCCTCACTCCCCTCCCTTTACCTCTCTCTATTACCTCACTCCCTCCTTTAACTCCTCTCTATTACCTCACTCCCTCCTTTACCCCTCTCTATTACCTCACTCCTCCTTTACCTCTCTCTACTACCTCACTCCCTCCTTACACCTCTCTATTACCTCCCCCCCTCCTTTACCCCTCTCTCTATTACCTCACTCCCTCCTTTACCTCTCTCTATTACACTCACTCCCTCCTTTAACCCTTCTCTATTACCTCACTCCCTCCTTTACCCCTCTCTATTACCTCACTCCCTCCTTTAACCCTCTCTATTACCTCACTCCCTCCTTTCACACCCTCTCTCATTGCCTCACTCCCTCCTTTACCTCTCTCTATTACCTCCCTCCCTCCTTTACCCCTCTCTATTACCTCCCTCCCTCCTTTACCCTTCTCTATTACCTCCCTCCCTCCTTTACTCCCTCTCTATTACCTCCATCCCTCCTTTACCCCTCTCTATTACCTCCCTCCCTCCCTTTACCCCTCTCTCTATTACCTCACTCTCCTCCTTTACCCCTCTCTATTACCTCACTCCCTCCTTACTCTCTCTCTATTACCTCACTCCCTCCTTTACCTCTCTCTATTACCTCACTCCCTCCTTTACCCTCTCTATTACCTCACTCCCTCCTTTACTCCTCTTTCTACTACCTCACTCCCTCCTTTACCCCTCTCTATTACCTCCTCCCTCCTTTACCCCTCTCTATTACCTCCCCTCCCTCCTTAACCCCTCTCTATTACCTCACTCCCTCCCTTTACCTCTCTCTATTACCTCCCTCCCTACTTTAACCCTCTCTCTATTACCTCACTCCCTCCTTTACCTCTCTATTACCTCCCTCCCTCATTTACCCCTCTCTATTACCTCACTCCCTCCTTTACCCTCTCTATTACCTCCTCCCTCCTTTACCTCTCTCTCTATTACCTCACTCCCTCCTTTACCCCTCTCTCTATTACTTCACTCTCCCTCCTTTACCCCTCTCTATTACCTCACTCCCTCTTCCCCACCCTCTCTCTATTACCTCATTACCTCCTCCTTTTACCCCTCTCTATTACCTCACTCCCTCCTTTACCTCTCTCTATTAACTCACTCCCTCCTTTACCCCTCTCTATTACCTCCCTCCCTCCTTTACCCCTCTCTATTACCTCCCTCCTCCTTTAACCCTCTCTATTACCTCCATCCCTCCTTTACCCCCTCTCTATTACCTCCCTCCCTCCTTTACCCCTCTCCCTATTACCTCACTCCCTCCTTTACCCCTCTCTATTACCTCACTCCCTCCTTTACCTCTCTCTATTACCTCACTCCCTCCTTTACCTCTCTCTATTACCTCACTCCCTCCTTTACCCCTCTCTATTACCTCACTCCCTCTTTTACCTCTCTCTACTACCTCACTCCCTCCTTTACACCTCTCTATTACCTCCCTCCTTTACCCCTCTCTATTACCTCCCTCCCTCCTTTACCTCTCTCTATTAACTCACTCCCTCCTTTACCCTTCTCTATTACCTCACTCCCTCCTTTACCCCTCTCTATTACCTCACTCCCTCCTTTAACCCTCTCTATTACCTCACTCCCTCCTTTAACCCTCTCCATTGCCTCACTCCCTCCTTTACCTCTCTATTACCTCCCTCCCTCCTTTACCCTCTCTATTACCTCCCTCCCTCCTTTACCCTTCTCCTATTACCTCCCTCCCCTCCTTTAACCCTCTCTATTACACTCCATCCCTCCTTTACCCCTCTCTATTACCTCCCTCCCTCCTTTACCCCTCTCTATTACCTCACTCCCTCCTTTACCCCTATCTATTACCTCACTCCCTACTTTACCTCTCTCTATTACCTCACTCCCTCCTTTACCTCTCTCTATTACCTCACTCCCTCCTTTACCCCTCTCTATTACCTCACTCCCTCTTTTACCTCTTTCTACTACCTCACTCCCTCCTTTACACCTCTCTATTACCTCCCTCCTTTACCCCTCTCTATTACCTCCCTCCCTCCTTTAACCTCTCCTATTACCTCCCTCCTTTAACCCTCTCTATTACCTCCCTCCCTCCTTTACCACTCTCTATTACCCTCACTCCCTCCTCAACCCCTCTCTATTACCTCCTCCCTCCTTTACCTCTCTCTATTACCTCCTCCCTCCTTTAACCCTCTATTATACCTCACTCCCTCCTTGACCTCTCTCTATTACCTCACTCCCTCCTTTACCCCTCTCTATTACCTCCCTCCCTCCTTTAACCCTCTCTATTACCTCACTCCCTCTTTACCCCCCCTCTCTATTACCTCCCTCCCTCCTTTAACCCTCCTCTGTTACCTCCCTCCCTCCTTTACCCCTCTCTATTACCTCACTCCCTCCTTTACCCCTCTCTATTACCTCCCTCCCTCCCTTTATCCCTCTCTATTACCTCACTCCCTCCTTTACCTCTCTCTATTACCTCACTCCCTCCTTTACCCCCTCTCTATTACCTCACTCCCTCCTTTACCTCTCTCTATTAACTCACTCCCTCCTTTACCCCTCTCTATTACCTCACTCCCTCCTTTACCCCTCTCTATTACCTCACTCCCTCCTTTAACCCTCTCTATTACCTCACTCCCTCCTTTAACCCTCTCCATTGCCTCACTCCCTCATTTACCTCTCTCTATTACCTCCCTCACTCCTTTACCCTTCTCTATTACCTCCCTCCCTCCTTTACCCCTCTATATTACCTCCCTACCTCCTTTAACCCTCTCTATTACCTCCATCCCTCCTTTACCCCTCTCTATTACCTCCCTCCCTCCTTTACCCCTCTCTATTACCTCACTCCCTCCTTTACCTCTCTCTATTACCTCACTCTCCTCCTTTACCTCTCTCTATTACCTCACTCCCTCCTTTACCTCTCTATATTACCTCACTCCCTCCTTTACCCCTCTCTATTACCTCACTCCATCTTTTACCTCTCTCTACTACCTCACTCCCTCCTTTACCTCTCTCTATTACCTCACTCCCTCCCTTTACCCCCTCTCTATTACCTCCCACTCCCTCCTTTACCTCTCTCTATTAACTCACTCCCTCCTTTACCCCCTCTCTATTACCTCACTCCCTCCTTTACCCCTCTCTATTACCTCACTCCCTCCTTTAACCCTCTCTATTACCTCACTCCCTCCTTTAACCCTCTCCATTGCCTCACTCCCTCCTTTACCTCTCTCTATTACCTCCCTCCCTCCTTTAACCCTCTCTATTACCTCCCTCCCTCCTTTACCCCTCTCTATTACCTCGCTCCCTCCTTTAACCCTCTCTATTACCTCCATCCCTCCTTTACCCCTCTCTATTACCTCCCTCCCTCCTTTACCCCTCTCTATTACCTCAATCCCTCCTTTACCCCTCTCTATTACCTCACTCCCTCCTTTACCTCTCTCTATTACCTCACTCCCTCCTTTACCTCTCTATATTACCTCACTCCCTCCTTTACCCCTCTCTATTACCTCACTCCCTCTTTAACCTCTCTCTACTACCTCACTCCCTCCTTTACACCTCTCTATTACCTCCCTCCTTTACCCCTCTCTATTACCTCCCTCCCTTCTTTAACCCTCTCTATTACCTCCCTCCTTTAACCCTCTCTATTACCTCCCTCCTTTAACCCTCTCTATTACCTCCCTCCTCCTTTACCCCTCTCTATTACCCTCACTCCCTCCTTAACCCCTCTCTATTACCTCACTCCCTCCTTTACCTCTCTCTATTACCTCACTCCCTCCTTTACCCCTCTCTATTACCTCCCTCCCTCCTTTACCCCTCTCTATTACCTCACTCCCTCCTTTACCCCTCTCTATTACCTCCCTCCCTCCTTTACCCCTCTCTATTACCTCACTCCCTCCTTTACCTCTCGCTATTACCTCCCTCCCTCCTTTACCCCTCTCTATTACCTCACTCACTCCTTTACCTCTCTCTATTACCTCACTCCCTCCTTTACCCCTCTCTATTACCTCATTCCCTCCTTTACATCTCTCTATTAACTCACTCCCTCCTTTACCCCTCTCTATTACCTCACTCCCTCCTTTACCCCTCTCTATTACCTCACTCCCTCCTTTAACCCTCTCCATTGCCTCACTCCCTCCTTTACCTCTCTCTATTACCGCACTCCCTCCTTTACCCCTCTCTATTACCTCCCTCCATCCTTTACCCCTCTCTATTACCTCACTCCCTCCTTTACCTCTCTCTATTACCTCACTCCCTCCTTTACCTCTCTCTATTACCTCCTCGCTCCTTTACCTCTCTCTATTACCTCACTCCCTCCTTTACCCCTCTCTATTACCTCACTCCATCCTTTACCCCTCTCTATTACCTCACTCCCTCCTTTACCTCTCTCTATTACCTCACTCCCTCCTTTACCTCTCTCTATTACCTCACTCGCTCCTTTACCTCTCTCTATTACCTCACTCCCTCCTTTACCTCTCTCTATTACCTCACTCCCTCCTTTACCTCTCTCTATTACCTCACTCCCTCCTTTACCCCTCTCTATTACCTCACTCCATCTTTTACCTCTCTCTACTACCTCACTCCCTCCTTTACCTCTCTCTATTACCTCACTCCCTCCTTTACCCCTCTCTATTACCTCACTCCCTCCTTTACCTCTCTCTATTAACTCACTCCCTCCTTTACCCCTCTCTATTACCTCACTCCCTCCTTTACCCCTCTCTATTACCTCACTCCCTCCTTTAACCCTCTCTATTACCTCACTCCTCCCTTTAACCCTCTCCATTGCCTCACTCTCTCCTTTACCTCTCCTATTACCTCCCTCCCTCCCTTTACCTCTCTATTACACTCCCCTCCCTCCTTTACCCCTCTCTATTACCTCGCTCCCTCCTTTAACCCTCTCTATTACTCCATCCCTCCTTTACCCCGCTCTATTACCTCCCTCCCTCCTTTACCCCTCTCTATTACCTCACTCCCTCCTTTACCCCTCTCTATTACCTCACTCCCTCCTTTACCTCTCTCTATTACCTCACTCCCTCCTTTACCCCTCTCTATTACCTCACTCCCTCTTTAACCTCTCTCTACTACCTCACTCCCTCCTTTACACCTCTCTATTACCTCCCTCCTTTACCCCTCTCTATTACCTCCCTCCCTTCTTTAACCCTCTCTATTACCTCCCTCCTTTAACCCTCTCTATTACCTCCCTCCTTTAACCCTCTCTATTACCTCCCTCCCTCCTTTACCCCTCTCTATTACCCTCACTCCCTCCTTAACCCCTCTCTATTACCTCACTCCCTCCTTTACCTCTCTCTATTACCTCACTCCCTCCTTTACCCCTCTCTATTACCTCCCTCCCTCCTTTACCCCTCTCTATTACCTCACTCCCTCCTTTACCCCTCTCTATTACCTCCCTCCCTCCTTTACCCCTCTCTATTACCTCACTCCCTCCTTTACCTCTCCGCTATTACCTCCTCCCTCCTTTACCCCTCTCTATTACCTCACTCCCTCCTTTACCTCTCTCTATTACCTCACTCCCTCCCTTTACCTCTCTATTACCTCACTCCCTCCTTTACATCTCTCTATTAACTCACTCCCTCCTTTACCCCTCTCTATTACCTCACTCCCTCCTTTACCCCTCTCTATTACCTCACTCCCTCCTTTAACCCTCTCCATTGCCTCACTCCCTCCTTTACCTCTCTCTATTACCGCACTCCCTCCTTTACCCCTCTCTATTACCTCCCTCCATCCCTTTTGCCCCCTCTCTATTGCCTCACTCCTCCTTTACCTCTCTCTGTTACCTCACTCCCTCCTTTACCTCTCTCCCTATTACCTCACTTTCGCTCCTTTACCTCTCTCTATTAACTCACTCCCTCCTTTACCCCTATCTATTACCTCACTCCCTCCTTTACCTCTCTCTATTACCTCATTCCCTCCTTTTCCCCTCTCTATTACCTCCCTCCCTCCTTTATCTCTCTCTATTACCTCACTCCCTCCTTTACCCCTCTCTATTACCTCACTCCCTCTTTTACCTCTTTCTACTACCTCACTCCTTCCTTTACACCTCTCTATTACCTCCCTCCTTTACCCCTCTCTATTACCTCCCTCCCTCCTTTAACCCTCTCTATTACCTCCCTCCTTTAACCCTCTCTATTACCTCCCTCCCTCCTTTACCACTCTCTATTACCCTCACTCCCTCCTTAACCCCTCTCTATTACCTCACTCCCTCCTTTACCTCTCTCTCTATTACCTCACTCCCTCCTTTCGCCCTCTATTATACCTCACTCCCTCCTTGACCTCTCTCTCTATTACCTCACTCCCTCCTTGCCCCTCTCTATTACCTCCCTCCCTCCTTTAATCCTCTCAATACCTCACTCCCTCCTTTACCCCTCTCTATTACCTCCCTCCCTCCTTTACCCCTCTCTATTACCTCACTCCCTCCTTTACCCCTCTCTATTACCTCACTCCCTCCCTTTACCCCTCTCTCTATTACCTCACTCCTCCTTTACCTCTCTCTATTACTTCACTCCCTCCTTTACCCCTCTCTATTACCTCACTCCCTCTTTTACCTCTCTCTACTACCTCACTCCCTCCTTTACCTCTCTCTATTACCTCACTCCCTCCTTTACCCCTCTCTATTACCTCACTCCCTCCTTTACCCCTCTCTATTACCTCCCTCCCTCCTTTAACCCTCTCTATTACCTCCATCCCTCCTTTACCCCTCTCTATTACCTCCCCTCCCTCCTTTACCCCTCTCTATTACCTCACTCCCTCCCTTTACCCCCTCTCTATTACCTCACTCCCTCCTTTACCTCTCTCTATTACCTCACTCCCTCCTTTACCTCTCTCTATTACCTCCTCCCTCCTTTACCCCTCTCTATTACCTCACTCCCTCTTTTACCTCTCTCTACTACCTCACTCCCTCCTTTACACTCTCTATTACCTCCTCCTTTACCCCTCTCTATTACCTCCTCCCTCCTTTACCTCTCTCTATTAACTCACTCCCTCCTTTACCCTTCTCTATTACCTCACTCCCTCCTTTACCCCTCTCTATTACCTCACTCCCTCCTTTAACCCTCTCTATTACCTCACTCCCTCCTTTAACCCTCTCCATTGCCTCACTCCCTCCTTTACCTCTCTCTATTACCTCCCTCCCTCCTTTACCCCTCTCTATTACCTCCCTCCCTCCTTTACCCTTCTCTATTACCTCCCTCCCTCCTTTAACCCTCTCTATTACCTCCATCCCTCCTTTACCCCTCTCTATTACCTCCCTCCCTCCTTTACCCCTCTCTATTACCTCACTCCCTCCTTTACCCCTCTCTATTACCTCACTCCCTACTTTACCTCTCTCTATTACCTCACTCCCTCCTTTACCTCTCTCTATTACCTCACTCCCTCCTTTACCCCTCTCTATTACCTCACTCCCTCTTTTACCTCTTTCTACTACCTCCTCACTCCCTCCTTTACACCTCTCTATTACCTCCCTCCTTTACCCCTATTACCTCCTCCCTCGCTTTAACCCTCTCTATTACCTCCCTTCTTTAACCCTCTCTATTACCTCCCTCCCTCCTTTACCACTCTCTATTACCCTCACTCCCTCCTTAACCCCTCTCTATTACCTCACTCCCTCCTTTACCTCTCTCTATTACCTCACTCCCTCCTTTAACCCTCTATTATACCTCACTCCCTCCTTGACCTCTCTCTATTACCTCACTCCCTCCTTTAACCCTCTCTATTACCTCCCTCCCTCCTTTAACCCTCTCTATTACCTCACTCCCTCCTTTACACCTCTCTATTACCTCACTCCCTCCTTTACCCCTCTCTATTACCTCCCTCCCTCCTTTATCCCTCTCTATTACCTCACTCCCTCCTTTACCTCTCTCTATTACCTCACTCCCTCCTTTACCCCTCTCTATTACCTCACTCCCTCCTTTACCTCTCTCTATTAACTCACTCCCTCCTTTACCCCTCTCTATTACCTCACTCCCTCCTTTACCCCTCTCTATTACCTCACTCCCTCCTTTAACCCTCTCTATTACCTCACTCCCTCCTTTAACCCTCTCCATTGCCTCACTCCCTCATTTACCTCTCTCTATTACCTCCCTCACTCCTTTACCCCTCTCTATTACCTCCCTCCCTCCTTTACCCCTCTCTATTACCTCCCTACCTCCTTTAACCCTCTCTATTACCTCCATCCCTCCTTTACCCATCTCTATTACCTCCCTCCCTCCTTTACCCCTCTCTATTACCTCACTCCCTCCTTTACCCCTCTCTATTACCTCACTCCCTCCTTTACCTCTCTCTATTACCTCACTCCCTCCTTTACCTCTCTCTATTACCTCACTCCCTCCTTTACCCCTCTCTATTACCTCACTCCCTCTTTTACCTCTCTCTACTACCTCACTCCCTACTTTACCTCTCTCTATTACCTCACTCCCTCCTTTACCCCTCTCTATTACCTCACTCCTCCTTTACCTCTCTCTATTAACTCACTCCCTCCTTTACCCCTCTCTATTACCTCCTCCCTCCTTTACCCCTCTCTATTACCCTCACTCCCTCCTTTAACCCTCTCTATTACCTCACTCCCTCCCTTTAACCCTCTCCATTGCCTCACTCCCTCCCCTTTACCCCCTCTCTATTACCTCCCTCCCTCCTTTACCCCTCTCTATTACCTCACTCCCTCCTTTACCCCCTCTCTATTACCTCCTCCCTCCTTTACCTCTCTCTATTACCTCACTCCCTCCTTTACCTCTCTCTATTACTCCCTCCCTCCTTTACCCCTCTCTATTACCTCCCTCCCTCCTTTAACCCTCTCTATTACCTCCATCCCTCCTTTGCCCTCTCTATTACCTCCCTCCCTCCTTTACCCCTCTCTATTACCTCACTCCCTCCTTTACCCCTCTCTATTACCTCCTCCCTCCTTTACCTCTCTCTATTACCTCACTCCCTCTTTACCTCTCTATATATTACCTCACTCCCTCCTTTACCCCTCTCTATTACCTCTCCTCTTTAACCTCTCTCTACTACCTCACTCCCTCCTTTACCTCTCTATTACCTCCCTCCTTTACCCCTCTCTATTACCTCCTCCCTTCTTTAACCCTCTCTATTACCTCCCTCCTTTAACCCTCTCTATTACCTCCCTCCTTTAACCCTCTCTATTACCTCCCTCCCTCCTTGCCCCTCCTCTGTCACCCTCCTCCTCTTCCTTCCTCTCTATTACCTCACTCCTCCTTTGCCCTCTCTCTATTGCCTCCTCCCTCCTTTACCTCTCTCTATTACCTCACTCCCTCCTTTACCTCTCTCTATTACCTCACTCCCTCCTTTACCCTCTCTCTATTACCTCACTCCCTCCTTTACCTCTCTCTATTACCTCACTCCCTCCTTTACCTCTCTCTATTACCTCACTCCCTCCTTTACCCCTCTCTATTACCTCACTCCCTCCTTTACCTCTCTCTATTACCTCACTCCCTCCTTTACCCCTCTCTATTACCTCACTCCTTCCTTTACCCTCTCTCTATTACCTCACTCCTCCTTTACCCTCTCTATTACCTCACTCCCTCCTTTAACCCTCTCCATTGCCTCACTCCCTCCTTTACCTCTCTCTATTACCGCACTCCCTCCTTTACCCCTCTCTATTACCTCCCTCCATCCTTTACCCCTCTCTATTACCTCACTCCCTCCTTTACCTCTCTCTATTACCTCACTCCCTCCTTTACCTCTCTCTATTACCTCACTCGCTCCTTTACCTCTCTCTATTACCTCACTCCCTCCTTTACCCCTCTCTATTACCTCACCTCCCTCCTTTACCTCTCCTCTATTACCTCACTCCCTCCTTTACCTCCTCTCTATTACCTCCCTCCCTCCTTTACCCTCTCTCTATTACCTCACTCCCTCCTTTACTCTCTCTCTATTACCTCACTCCCTCCTTTACCCCTCTCTATTACCTCACTCCCTCCTTTACACTCTCTCTATTAACTCCTCCCTCCTTTACCCTCTCTATTACCTCACTCCTCCTTTACCTCTCTCTATTACCTCACTCCTCCTTTACCCTCTCTATTACCTCACTCCCTCCTTTACCACTCTCTATTACCTCACTCCCTCCTTTACCCCTCTCTATTACCTCCCTCCCTCCTTTAACCCTCTCTATTACCTCACTCCCTCCTTTACTCCTCTCTATTACCTCCCTCCTCCTTTAACCCTCTCTATTACCTCCCTCCTCCTTTACCTCTCTCTATTACCTCACTCCCTCCTTTACCCTCTCTATTACCTCACTCCTCTTACCTCTCTTTATTATCTCCTCCCTCCTTTACCCCTCTCTATTACCTCCCCTTTACCCTCTCATTACTCACTCCCTCCTTACCTCTCTACTACCTCACTCCCTCCTTTACCCCTCTCTATTACCTCCCTCCCTCCATTACCCCTCTCTATTACCTCCCTCCCTTCTTTAACCCTCTCTATTACCTCCCTCCCTCCTTTAACCCTCTCTATTACCTCACTCCCTCCTTTACCTCTCTCTATTACCTCACTCCCTCCTTTACCCCTCTCTATTACCTCACTCCCTCCTTGACCTCTCTCTATTAACTCACTCCCTCCTTTACCCCTCTCTATTACCTCACTCCCTCCTTTACGCCTCTCTATTTCCTCACTCCCTCCTTTACCTCTCTCTATTACCTCACTCCCTCCTTTACCCCTCTCTATTACCTCACTCCCTCCTTTACCTCTCTCTATTACTCTCACTCCCTCCCTTTACCCCTCTCTATTACCTCACTCCCTCCTTTACCTCTCTCTATTACCTCACTCCCTCCTTTACCTCTCTCTATTACCTCCACTCCCTCCTTTACCTCTCTCTATTACCTCACTCCCTCCTTTACCTCTCTCTATTACCTCACTCCCTCCTTTACCCTCTCTATTACCTCACTCCCTCCTTTACCCTCTATATTACCTCCCTCCCTCCTTTACCTCTCTCTATTACCTCACTCCCTCCTTTACCCCTCTCTATTACCTCACTCCCTCCTTTACCTCTCTCTATTACCTCACTCCCTCCTTTACCCTCTCTATTACCTCCTCCCTCCTTTAACCCTCTCTATTACCTCCCTCCTCCTCTATTACCTCCCTCCCTCCTTTACCTCTCTATTACCTCACTCCCTCCTTTACCCTCTCTATTACCTCCCTCCCTCCTTTACCCCTCTCTATTACCTCACTCCCTCCTTTACCTCTCTCTATTACCTCACTCCCTCCTTTACCCTCTCTATTACCTCCCTCCCTCCTTTACCCTCTCTATTACCCTCACTCCCTCCTTTAACTTCTCTCTATTACCTCACTCCCTCCTTTACCTCTCTCTATTACCTCACTCCCTCCTTCACCTCTCTCTATTACCTCACTCCCTCCTTTACCCCTCTCTATTACCTCACTCCCTCCCTTTACCTCTCTCTATTACCTCACTCCCTCCTTTACCCCTCTCTATTACCTCCCTCCCTCCTTTACCCTCTCTATTACCTCACTCCCTCCTTTACTCCTCATCCCTCCTTTACCTCTCTCTATTACCTCCTCCCTCCTTTACCCCTCTCTATTACCTCCCTCCCTCCTTTACCCCTCTCTATTACCTCCCTCCCTCCTTTACCTCTCTCTATTACCTCACTCCCTCCTTTACCCCTCTCTATTACCTCCCTCCCTCCCTTTACACCCTCTCTATTACCTCACTCCTCCTTTACCCTCTCTATTACCTCACTCCCTCCTTTACCTCTCTCTATTAACTCACTCCCTCCTTCACCTCTCTATATTACCTCACTCCCTCCCTTTGCCCCTCTCTATTACCTCACTCCCTCTTTTACCTCTCTCTACTACCTCCTCCCTACTTTACCCCTCTCTATTTCCTCCCTCCCTCCCTTTACCCCTCTCTATTACCTCCCTCCCTTCTTCAACCCTCTCTATTACCTCCCTCCTCTTTAACCCTCTCTCTATTACCTCCCTCCCTCCTTCACCCCTCTCCTTCCCTCCTCCCTCCTTTACCCCTCTCTATTACCTCATTCCCTCCTTTTACCTCTCTCTATTACCTCACTCCCTCCTTTACCCCTCTCCTATTACCTCACTCCCTCCTTTACCTCTCTCTATTAACTCACTCCCTCCTTTACCCCTCTCTATAACCTCACTCCCTCCCTCTCTATTTCCTCTCCCTCCTTTACCTCTCTCTATTACCTCACTCCCTCCTTTACCTCTCTCTATTACCTCACTCCCTCCTTTACCCCTCTCTATTACCTGACTCCCTCCTTTACCTCTCTCTATTACACTCTCCCTCCTTTACCTCTCTCTACCTCTCTATTACCTCACTTCACTTTACCCCTCTCTTTACAGCCCTCCTTCCAACTCACTCCCTCCTTTACCTCTCTCTATTACCTCACTCCCTCCTTTACCCCCTCTCTCTCCTCCCTCTGACTCTCTCTATTAACTCACTCCCTCCTTTAACCCTCTCTATTACCTCCCTCCTTTACCCCTATCTATTACTCCTCCCTCCTTTACCTCTCTCTATTACCTCCTCCCTCCTTTACATCACTCTATTACCTCCCTCCCTCCTTTACCCCTCTCCTTCCTCACTCCCTCTCTTCCCCTCTCTCTATTACCTCACTCCCTCCTTTACCTCTCTCTATTACCTCACTCCCTCCTTTAACACTCTCTATTACCTCACTCCCTCCTTTACCTCTCTCTATTACCTCACTCCCTCCTTTACCCCTCTCTATTACCTCCCTCCCTCCTTTACCCGTCTCTATTACCTCACTCCCTCCTTTACCTCTCTCCTATTCCTCACTCCCTCCGTTTGCCTCTCTCTATTACCTCACTCCCTCCTTTACCCCCTCTCTATTACCTCACTCCTCCTTTACCCATCTCTATTACCTCGCTCCTTTACCTTTACCTCTCTCTATTACCTCATTTTACCTCCCTCCTTGACCCCCTCTCCTATTACCTCCCTTACCCTCCTTTATCCCCTCTCTATTACCTCTCCCCTCTTTACCCCTCTCTATTACACTCCCTCCCTCCTTTACCTCTCTCTATTACCTCACTCCCTCCTTTGCCTCTCTATTACCTCACTCCCTCCTTTACCCCTCTCTATTACCCCACCTCTCTCTATTACCTCCCACTCCCTCCTTTACCTCTCTCTATTACACTCACTCCCTCCTTTACCCCTCTCTATTACCTCACTCCCTCCTTTACCCCTCTCTATTACCTCACTCCCTCCTTTACCTCTCTCTATTACCTCCCTCCCTCCTTTAACTCCTCTCTATTACCTCCACTCCCTCCTTTACCCCTCTCTATTACCTCCTCCTCCTTTAACTCCTCTACTTACTCCTCCCTCCTTCACCTCACTCCTACCTCTCTATTACCTCCCTCCTCCTTTAACCTCTCTATTACCTCACTCCCTCCTTTACCCTCTCTATTACCTCACCCCTCCTTTACCTCTCTCTATTACCTCACTCCCTCCTTTACCCCTCTCTATTACCTCACTCCCTCCTTTACCCCTCTCTATTAACTCACTCCCTCCTTTACCTCTCTATATTACCTCACTCCCTCCTTTACCCCTCTCTATTACCTCCCTCCCTCCTTTACCCCTCTCTATTACCTCACTCCCTCCTTTAACCCTCTCTATTACCTCACTCCCTCCTTTAACCCTCTCTATTACCTCACTCCCTCCTTTAACTCTCTCTATTACCTCACTCCTCCTTTACCCTCTCTATTACCTCACTCCCTCCTTTACCTCTCTCTCTATTACCTCACTCCCTCCTTTACCCCTCTCTATTACCTCACTCCTCCTTTACCCCTCTCTATTACCTCACTCCCTCCTTTACCCCTCTCTATTACCTCACTCCCTCTCTTTACCTCTCTCTTATTACCTCACTCCCTCCTTTACCTCTCTCTATTACTCTCACTCCCTCCTTTACCCCTCTCTATTACCTCACTCCCTCCTTTACCTCTCTCTATTACCTCACTCCCTCCTTTACCTCTCTCTATTACCTCACTCATTCCTCACCCTCCTTTACCTCTCTCTATTACCTCACTCCCTCCTTTACCCCTCTCTATTACCTCACTCCCTCCTTTACCTCTCTCTATTACCTCACTCCCTCCTTTACCTCTCTCTATTACCTCACTCCCTCCTTTACCCCTCTCTATTACCTCACTCCCTCCTTTACCTCTCTCTATTACTTCACTCCCTCCTTTACCCCTCTCTATTACCTCACTCCCTCCTTTACCCCTCTCTATTACCTCACTCCCTCCTTTACCTCTCTCTATTACCTCACTCCCTCCTTTACATCTCTCTATTACCTCACTCCCTCCTTTACCCCTCTCTATTACCTCACTCCCTCCTTTACCTCTCTCTATTACCTCACTCCCTCCTTTACCCCTTTCTATTACCTCCCTCCCTCCTTTAACCCTCTCTATTACCTCACTCCCTCCTTTACTCCCTCCCTCCTTTACCCCTCTCTATTACCTCCCTCCCTCCTTTAACCCTCTCTATTACCTCCCTCCCTCCTTTACCCCTCTCTATTACCTCACTCCCTCCTTTACCTCTCTCTATAACCTCACTCCCTCCTTTACCCCTCTCTATTACCTCCCTCCCTCCTTTAACCCTCTCTATTACCTCACTCCCTCCTTTACGCCTCTATATTTCCTCACTCCCTCCTTTACCTCTCTCTATTAACTCACTCCCTCCTTCACCTCTCTATATTACCTCACTCCCTCCTTTACCCCTCTCTATTACCTCACTCCCTCTTTTTACCTCTCTCTACTACCTCACTCCCTCCTTTACCCCTCTCTATTACCTCCCTCCCTCCATTTACCCCTCTCTATTACCTCCCTCCCTTCTTTAACCCTCTCTATTACCTCACTCCTCCTTTACCCTCTCTCTATTACCTCACTCCCTCCCTTCACCTCTCTCATTACCTCCACTCCTCCTTTACCCCTCTCTATTACCTCACTCCCTCCTTTACCTCTCTCTATTACCTCACTCCCTCCTTTACCCCTCTCTATTACCTCACTCCCTCCTTTACCACTCTCTATTAACTCACTCCCCTCCCTTTACCCCTCTCTATTACCTCACTCCCTCCTTTACGCCTCTCTATTTCCTCACTCCCTCCTTTACCTCTCTCTATTACCTCACTCCCTCCTTTACCTCTCTCTATTACCTCACTCCCTCCTTTACCCCTCTCTATTACCTGACTCCCTCCTTTACCTCTCTCTATTACCTCTCCCTCCTTTACCTCTCTCTATTACCTCACTCTATTACCTCACTTCCTCCTTTACCCCTCTCTATTACCTCACTCCCTCCTTTACCCCTCTCTATTACCTCACTCCCTCCTTTACCTCTCTCTATTACCTCACTCCCTCCTTTACCCCTCTCTATTACCTCCCTCCCTCCTTGACCTCTCTCTATTAACTCACTCCCTCCTTTAACCCTCTCTATTACCTCCCTCCTTTACCCCTATCTATTACCTCACTCCCTCCTTTACCTCTCTCTATTACCTCACTCCCTCCTTTACATCACTCTATTACCTCACTCCCTCCTTTACCCCTCTCTATTACCTCACTCCCTCCTTTACCTCTCTCTATTACCTCACTCCCTCCTTTACCCCTCTCTATTACCTCCCTCCCTCCTTTAACCCTCTCTATTACCTCCTCCCTCCTTTACCCTCTCTATTACTCACTCCCTCCTTTACCCCTCTCTATTACCCTCACTCCCTCCTTTACCCCTCTCTATTACCTCCCTCCCTCCTTTACCTCTCTCCTATTACCTCACTCCCTCCTTTACCTCTCTCTATTACCTCACTCCCTCCTTTACCCCTCTCTATTACCTCACTCCCTCCCTTTAACCCTCTCTATTACCTCACTCCCTCCCTTTACGCCTCTCTATTACCTCACTCCCTCCTTTACCCCCTCTCCTATTACCTCCCTCCCTCCTTTATCCCCTCTCTATTACCTCTCCCCTCTTTACCCCTCTCTATTACACTCCCTCCCTCCTTTACCTCTCTCTATTACCTCACTCCCTCCTTTAGCCCTCTCTATTACCTCACTCCCTCCTTTACCTCCTCTATTACCTCACTCCTCCTTTACCTCTCTCTATTCCCTCAGTCCTCCGTTACCC
>NW_027013143.1:0-17056 GCF_036934945.1 Oncorhynchus masou masou
AATCATTCTAAACCTGTTTTTGTTTTGTAATTGTTGTGTATTTTGTGTAGGTTGATGAGGAAAAAATATAATTTAATCCATTTTAGAATAAGGCTGTAACGTAACAAAATGTGGATAAAGTCAAGGGGTCTGAATACTTTCTGAATGTACTGTAGTTGAGGAGTTAGCAAGGTAACTTTTGACAACTCTGAGTTCAACTTGGGAGAACTGGTACAGCGACTGTGGCTCACCTTGTAATAAGGTACGTTTCCATGGCAACGCATCCTTCAGAACTAACCTTCCCCGGGGCAGACAAACTGAAATTAGAGTCCCTCCCTCTCGCAATGATTGCGTCATCATCCCCTTCATTTGACGATGACTGATGAAATATTTTATTGATCAAATCTTGTTGTTAAACAAACAAAACATGTTTTATGTTAAAATAATTATCACGTTGCACAATTAGTAATGAATGTATTTTAAACTTCACGCACAGTAAAGCTTATGCATAACTTAATACAATTATTTTATAGATAGGAGTGTGAAAAAATTCACTTGTGCATTGATAAGCACACTAAAACTTAGAAGAATGCATTAGGAGGAAGGCCTAAAAATTGTCAAAGACTTCATCCACCCCTAGTCATACCGCACGGCAAGTGGTACCGGAGAGCCAAGTCTAGGTCCCAGAGGCTTCTAAACAGCTCCTACCCCCAAGCCATAAAGACTCCTGAAGATCTAATCAAATGGCTACCCAGACTATTTTCATTGCCCCCCCCCGACCACATCATTAGGACGCATGATGTCGAGCTAAGGGAAAGGGAGATACCTTGTCAGTTGTACAACTGAATGCATTCAACTGAAATGTGGCTTCCACATTTAACCCAACCCCTCTGAATCTGAGAGGTGTAGAGGGCTGCCTTAATCGACATACACGTCTTCGGAGCCCTTGCTCAGAGGCAGAACAGCAGGCGTTTCACCTTGTCAGCTCAAGGATTCAATCCAGCAACCTTTCGGTTACTGGACCAACCCTCCAACCCGTCAAGGGTGAAGTTTCCCCCAGATGTTGATCTTGGGTCAGTTTGGCATTTCCCCCACTAAGGGCTAAGTTTAGGATCGGGAAGATGATCATAGATCCCTGCCGATGAAAAACATCCCCACAGCATGATGCTGCCACCACCATGCTTCACTGTGGGGATGGTATTCTCGGGGTGATGAAGGTGTGTTACACTGTAAAAAAAATAATCCTGTCGTTTATACAGTAAATTACTGTAAATTTACGGTAACTAATGGCACACAGAAGCCAGTAAGTTACTGTAGATTCATAGGACATTTACTGTAACAAACATTTACAGAGTATTACTGGAACAACTGACTACAGTAACATGCTGTATTTCTAGAATTTACAGTGCATTACTGGAAGCACAATGGTTAGTAAACTGTTGCAGATTTACAGTGCCAACAACAGTGTCAAGTGTCTGTGTGCAGCGGGTAGGACAGAGTCAGGCGCAGGACACAGAACTGAGTAAAACGTACTTTACTCGAAACAAGACAAAAACTAATTCCATACAGGGAATAACAATCCAGTACTACACAAACGAGCGAAAACTCAACAAAGAACAAACACTCACAAAACATTGTGGGAACCAGAGTGTTAAATAGGGAATGAATTATAACGTAATGGAAACCAGGTGTGTACAATCAAGACAAAACAAATGGACAAAGAAAAGCAGATCGGTGGCAGCTAGAAAGCCGTCGACCGGCGAACGCCGCCCGAACAAGGAAAGGCACCCACGCCGGCTGAAGTTGTGACAGACAGGCAGTATTTCTGTGACATATATATTAGTAATTTGTATTTCACTGGCCTTAACTATTTTGTAACAGTTTAATTAGAATACATGTATATTGTAGTTTCTCATAAAAATATATTTTTGCAAGTAACCTGCTTAAATTCAACATTCTCGGTAACATAATCTTTTTACTTAACACCTGCATAGCACACTGCTGGGTATTATTCTAATGAGCTCCGCCCTCAAACAAGGCAAAGTAGTTTGAGGCGGAGCTCGTTAAATCATAGCTAGTCATAGCAAGTAAAATGTTTCTGTAGCCGTTACAGGAGAATGTTGTTGTAGAGGCGTTGGCTTTCAAATGATCCTGTATTCGTAACAAGATACCTTTTGGATGTATCTTTGTCCATCTCTGGCTAGTGCAAAGTACATTACTGTAAAATCCACAGTAACTTGCCACCAGCTTCCTGCAAGTTACTGTAAAATGTAGAGAAATTACAGTACAATACTGTAAGAAAGTAAATGCAACTGTAGTTATGTTGATATTTTACAGTATCTTACTGTAATTACATGGGATTAGTGCAAGCAGGTTGGCAACAAGGTATTTGTATATTACAGCATATTAGTGAATATTCTGTGTTTTATATCACTTCTAGAGGCCTAAACGAAGGCTTTCAAACTGGCTGCGATAACTCGTGATGTTACGTTTGATACCGGCACTCCGAGGAATGCGTCGAAGATCGCTAAGCAGCTAACTTCAAAGCGTGTATCACTTTATCAGAAGTGCCCGTCAATGACGTCAGCTCTGTTTGATCACGTGCTTTTGCAAATCGTATGTCGCAAAATGCGAGATCCCACTGATTTTGCAGTAGTTACGGTATTTTATTAGATTCCAAACTGCTCTAAAACATCAACCTCTACTAGACACGGTACTTACAAATATACTGTAGTTAGGATTTGGACCAGAACATTTCACCTGACTGGTAGCTTTGGGATGTGAGGGGTGAAATCCTGTTGAAGGCACACTATGTTAATGTGAAACTGTAATTTTTTGTGAAACCACCCTTTCTGCACTGTTGATCAAGTCATGAGTTTTATTTAGTATAGTAGAAGCTTATGTCTCCTGTCACCAGGAGTGTGAAGGTGAACGGAAAGGCTCTGGAGCAACGAACCGCCCTTGCTGTCTCTGCCTGGCCGGTTCCACTCTTTCCACTGGGATTCTCTGCCTCTAACCCTATTACAGGGGCTGAGTCACTGGCTTACTGGTGCTCTTTCATGCCGTACCTAGGAGGGGTGCATCACTTGAGTGGGTTGAGTCACTGATGTGATCTTCCTCTGGGTTGGCGCCCCACCTTGGGTTGTGCCGTGGTGGAGATCTTTGTGGGCTATACTCGGCCTTGTCTCAGGATGGTAAGTTGGTGGTTGAAGATATCCCTCTAGTGGTGTGGGGGCTGTGCTTTGGCAAAGTGGGTAAGGTGGGTTATTACCGGTAAGGTGGGTTATTACCGGTAAGGTGGGTTATTACTGGTAAGGGGGGTTATTACCGGTAAGGTGGGTTATTACCGGTAAGGTGGGTTATTACTGGTAAGGGGGGTTATTACCGGTAAGGTGGGTTATTACCGGTAAGGTGGGTTATTACTGGTAAGGTGGGTTATTACTGGTAAGGTGGGTTATTACTGTTAAGGTGTGATAAAAAAAACAAACTTTCACCTGTTCCGAGATCTGTGAAAACAAGAAAAAAACAAGAAACGTTTTTTCACTCCACATCTTTACCTCACATGCAAGCTGTGTGATTTTGCTGCCATCTAGTGTTGGAGGCTTGTAAAAACGCTGCCTCCAGCTGGATTGACTGGTGGGTTGATGATGGTCATTGTCCTCTCTTCCTCTCATGTGAAAGGAACAAACATACAATACATGTTGAATCATTGACTTGGATCAGTTCTTCACTATCAAGAATCATGTTTTTTTGTGTGTTTTTTTGTGAGATGAGATGAATCATTACTCCCTGCTTCAAGACTTGGCTGCTAGAACTTGCCTTGAGGGCTATAGTTATTTGGGGGTCCGTGTGGGATATGTGTATGATGTGATGTGGATGATTTTACTTTAGATGCTAGTGTTATACGGTTGACAATTGTCCGGTTAATGAACTGCCTGTTATCTGTAGCATCCTGCTGTGCCAAATAGGAGTATACAGGGTCTGGTAGTAGTCTCTTATAGCAGACAGAGACTCCATACAGGGTCTGGTAGTAGTCTCTTATAGCAGACAGAGACTCCATACAGGGTCTGGTAGTAGTCTATTATAGCAGACAGAGACTCCATACAGGGTCTGGTAGTAGTCTCTTATAGCAGACAGAGACTCCATACAGGGTCTGGTAGTAGTCTCTTATAGCAGACAGAGACTCCATACAGGGTCTGGTAGTAGTCTATTATAGCAGACAGAGACTCCATACAGGGTCTGGTAGTAGTCTCTTATAGCAGACAGAGACTCCATACAGGGTCTGGTAGTAGTCTCTTATAGCAGACAGAGACTCCATGCAGGCTCTATTATAGCAGACAGAGACTCCATACAGGGTCTATTATAGCGGACAGAGACTCCATACAGGGTCTGGTAGTAGTCTCTTATAGCAGACAGAGACTCCATACAGGGTCTGGTAGTAGTCTATTATAGCAGACAGAGTCTCCATACAGGGTCTGGTAGTAGTCTCTTATAGCAGACAGAGTCTCCATACAGGGTCTGGTAGTAGTCTCTTATAGCAGACAGAGACTCCACACAGGGTCTGGTAGTAGTCTCTTATAGCAGACAGAGACTCCATACAGGGTCTGGTAGTAGTCTATTATAGCAGACAGAGACTCCATACAGGGTCTGGTAGTAGTCTCTTATAGCAGACAGAGACTCCATACAGGGTCTGGTAGTAGTCTCTTATAGCAGACAGAGACTCCATACAGGGTCTGGTAGTAGTCTCTTATAGCAGACAGAGACTCCATACAGGGTCTGGTTAGTAGTCTCTTATAGCAGACAGAGACTCCACACAGGGTCTGGTAGTAGTCTATTATAGCAGACAGAGACTCCATACAGGGTCTGGTAGTAGTCTCTTATAGCAGACAGAGACTCCATACAGGGTCTGGTAGTAGTCTCTTATAGCAGACAGAGACTCCATACAGGGTCTGGTAGTAGTCTCTTATAGCAGACAGAGACTCCATACAGGGTCTGGTAGTAGTCTCTTATAGCAGACAGAGACTCCACACAGGGTCTGGTAGTAGTCTATTATAGCAGACAGAGACTCCATACAGGGTCTGGTAGTAGTCTCTTATAGCAGACAGAGACTCCATACAGGGTCTGGCAGTAGTCTCTTATAGCAGACAGAGACTCCATACAGGGTCTGGTAGTAGTCTCTTATAGCAGACAGAGTCTCCATACAGGGTCTGGTAGTAGTCTCTTATAGCAGACAGAGACTCCATACAGGGTCTGGTAGTAGTCTCTTATAGCAGACAGAGACTCCATACAGGGTCTGGTAGTAGTCTCTTATAGCAGACAGAGACTCCATACAGGGTCTGGTAGTAGTCTATTATAGCAGACAGAGACTCCATACAGGGTCTGGTAGTAGTCTCTTATAGCAGACAGAGACTCCATACAGGGTCTGGTAGTAGTCTATTATAGCAGACAGAGACTCCATACAGGGTCTGGTAGTAGTCTATTATAGCAGACAGAGACTCCATACAGGGTCTGGTAGTAGTCTCTTATAGCAGACAGAGACTCCATACAGGGTCTGGTAGTAGTCTCTTATAGCAGACAGAGTCTCCATACAGGGTCTCTTATAGCAGACAGAGACTCCATACAGGGTATCTTATAGTAGACAGAGACTCCATACAGGGTCTGGTAGTAGTCTATTATAGCAGACAGAGTCTCCATACAGGGTCTGGTAGTAGTCTCTTATAGCAGACAGAGACTCCATACAGGGTCTGGTAGTAGTCTCTTATAGCAGACAGAGACTCCATACAGGGTCTGGTAGTAGTCTCTTATAGCAGACAGAGACTCCATACAGGGTCTGGTAGTAGTCTCTTAAAGCAGACAGAGACTCCATACAGGGTCTGGTAGTAGTCTCTTATAGCAGACAGAGACTCCATACAGGGTCTGGTAGTAGTCTCTTATAGCAGACAGAGACTCCATACAGGGTCTGGTAGTAGTCTCTTATAGCAGACAGAGACTCCATACAGGGTCTGGTAGTAGTCTCTTATAGCAGACAGAGACTCCATAGTAGGTCTCTTATAGCAGACAGAGACTCCATACAGGGTCTGGTAGTAGTCTATTATAGCAGACAGAGACTCCATACAGGGTCTGGCAGTAGTCTCTTATAGCAGACAGAGACTCCATACAGGGTCTGGTAGTAGTCTCTTATAGCAGACAGAGACTCCATACAGGGTCTGGTAGTAGTCTCTTATAGCAGACAGAGACTCCATACAGGGTCTGGTAGTAGTCTCTTATAGCAGACAGAGACTCCATACAGGGTCTTGCAGTAGTATCTTATAGCAGACAGAGACTCCATAAAGGGTCTCTTCTAGCAGACAGAGACTCCATACAGGGTCTGGTAGTAGTCTCTTATAGCAGACAGAGACTCCATACAGGGTCCGGTAGTAGTCTCTTATAGCAGACAGAGACTCCATACAGGGTCTGGTAGTAGTCTCTTATAGCAGACATAGACTCCATACAGGGTCTGGTAGTAGTCTCTTATAGCAGACAGAGACTCCAGACAGGGTCTGGTAGTAGTCTCTTATAGCAGACAGAGACTCCATACAGGGTCTGGTAGTAGTCTCTTATAGCAGACAGAGACTCCAGACAGGGTCTGGTAGTAGTCTATTATAGCAGACAGAGACTCCATACAGGGTCTGGCAGTAGTCTCTTATAGCAGACAGAGACTCCATACAGGGTCTCTTATAGCAGACAGAGACTCCATACAGGGTCTGGTTGTAGTCTCTTATAGCAGACAGAGACTCCATACAGGGTCTGGTAGTAGTGTCTTATAGCAGACAGAGTCTCCATACAGGGTCTGGTAGTAGTCTATTATAGCAGACAGAGACTCCATACAGGGTCTGGTAGTAGTCTATTATAGCAGACAGAGACTCCATACAGGGTCTGGTAGTAGTCTATTATAGCAGACAGAGACTCCATACAGGGTCTGGCAGTAGTATCTTATAGCAGACAGAGACTCCATAAAGGGTCTCTTCTAGCAGACAGAGACTCCATACAGGGTCTGGTAGTAGTCTCTTATAGCAGACAGAGACTCCATACAGGGTCTGGTAGTAGTCTCTTATAGCAGACAGAGACTCCATACAGGGTCTGGTAGTAGTCTCTTATAGCAGACAGACTCCATACAGGGTCTGGTAGTAGTCTCTTATAGCAGACAGAGACTCCAGACAGGGTCTGGTAGTAGTCTCTTATAGCAGACAGAGACTCCATACAGGGTCTGGTAGTAGTCTCTTATAGCAGACAGAGACTCCAGACAGGGTCTGGTAGTAGTCTATTATAGCAGACAGAGACTCCATACAGGGTCTGGCAGTAGTCTCTTATAGCAGACAGAGACTCCATACAGGGTCTCTTATAGCAGACAGAGACTCCATACAGGGTCTGGTTGTAGTCTCTTATAGCAGACAGAGACTCCATACAGGGTCTGGTAGTAGTGTCTTATAGCAGACAGAGTCTCCATACAGGGTCTGGTAGTAGTCTATTATAGCAGACAGAGACTCCATACAGGGTCTGGTAGTAGTCTATTATAGCAGACAGAGACTCCATACAGGGTCTGGTAGTAGTCTATTATAGCAGACAGAGACTCCATACAGGGTCTGGCAGTAGTCTCTTATAGCAGACAGAGTCTCCATACAGGGTCTGGTAGTAGTCTCTTATAGCAGACAGAGACTCCACACAGGGTCTGGTAGTAGTCTCTTATAGCAGACAGAGTCTCCATACAGGGTCTGGTAGTAGTCTCTTATAGCAGACAGAGACTCCATACAGGGTCTGGTAGTAGTCTCTTATAGCAGACAGAGACTCCATACAGGGTCTGGTAGTAGTGTCTTATAGCAGACAGAGACTCCATACAGGGTCTGACAGTAGTCTCTTATAGCAGACAGAGACTCCATACAGGGTCTGGTAGTAGTCTCTTATTGCAGACAGAGACTCCATACAGGGTCTGGTAGTAGTCTCTTATAGCAGACAGAGACTCCATACAGGGTCTGGTTAGTAGTCTCTTATAGCAGACAGAGACTCCATACAGGGTCTGGTAGTAGTCTCTTATAGCAGACAGAGACTCCATACAGGGTCTGGTAGTAGTCTCTTATAGCAGACAGAGACTCCATACAGGGTCTGGTAGTAGTCTCTTATAGCAGACAGAGACTCCATACAGGGTCTATTATAGCAGACAGAGACTCCATACAGGGTCTGGTAGTAGTCTATTATAGCAGACAGAGACTCCATACAGGGTCTGGTAGTAGTCTCTTATAGCAGACAGAGACTCCATACAGGGTCTGGTAGTAGTCTATTATAGCAGACAGAGTCTCCATACAGGGTCTGGTTGTAGTCTCTTATAGCAGACAGAGACTCCATACAGGGTCTGGTAGTAGTCTCTTATAGCAGACAGAGACTCCATACAGGGTCTATTATAGCAGACAGAGACTCCATACAGGGTCTGGTAGTAGTCTATTATAGCAGACAGAGACTCCATACAGGGTCTGGTAGTAGTCTATTATAGCAGACAGAGACTCCATACAGGGTCTGGTAGTAGTCTCTTATAGCAGACAGAGACTCCATACAGGGTCTGGTAGTAGTCTATTATAGCAGACAAAGACTCCATACAGGGTCTGGTAGTAGTCTCTTATAGCAGACAGATTCTCCATACAGGGTCTGGTAGTAGTCTATTATAGCAGACAGAGACTCCATACAGGGTCTGGTATTAGTATCTTATAGCAGACAGAGTCTCCATACAGGGTCTGGCAGTAGTCTCTTATAGCAGACAGAGACTCCATACAGGGTCTGGTAGTAGTCTCTTATTGCAGACAGAGACTCCATACAGGGTCTGGTAGTAGTCTCTTATAGCAGACAGAGACTCCATACAGGGTCTGGTAGTAGTCTATTATAGCAGACAGAGACTCCATACAGGGTCTGGTAGTAGTCTATTATAGCAGACAGAGACTCCATACAGGGTCTGGTAGTAGTCTCTAATAGCAGACAGAGACTCCATACAGGGTCTGGTAGTAGTCTATTATAGCAGACAGAGACTCCATACAGGGTCTGGTAGTAGTCTCTAATAGCAGACAGAGACTCCATACAGGGTCTGGTTAGTAGTCTCTTATAGCAGACAGAGACTCCATACAGGGTCTGGTTGTAGTCTCTTATAGCAGACAGAGACTCCATACAGGGTCTGGTAGTAGTCTCTTATAGCAGACAGAGACTCCATACAGGGTCTATTATAGCAGACAGAGACTCCATACAGGGTCTGGTAGTAGTCTATTATAGCAGACAGAAACTCCATACAGGGTCTGGTAGTAGTCTATTATAGCAGACAGAGACTCCATACAGGGTCTGGTAGTAGTCTCTTATAGCAGACAGAGTCTCCATACAGGGTCTGGTAGTAGTCTCTTATAGCAGACAGAGACTCCATACAGGGTCTGGTAGTAGTCTCTTATAGCAGACAGAGCCTCCATACAGGGTCTGGTAGTAGTCTCTTATAGCAGACAGAGACTCCATACAGGGTCTGGTAGTAGTGTCTTATAGCAGACAGAGACTCCATACAGGGTCTCTTATAGCAGACAGAGACTCCATACAGGGTCTGGTAGTAGTCTCTTATAGCAGACAGAGACTCCATACAGGGTCTGGTAGTAGTCTATTATAGCAGACAGAGTCTCCATACAGGGTCTGGTAGTAGTATCTTATAGCAGACAGAGTCTCCATACAGGGTCTGACAGTAGTCTCTTATAGCAGACAGAGACTCCATACAGGGTCTGGTAGTAGTCTCTTATAGCAGACAGAGACTCCATACAGGGTCTGGTAGTAGTGTCTTATAGCAGACAGAGACTCCATACAGGGTCTGGTTAGTAGTCTCTTATAGCAGACAGAGACTCCATACAGGGTCTGGTAGTAGTCTCTTATAGCAGACAGAGACTCCATACAGGGTCTGGTAGTAGTCTATTATAGCAGACAGAGACTCCATACAGGGTCTGGTAGTAGTCTCTTATAGCAGACAGAGACTCCATACGGGGTCTGGTAGTAGTCTCTTATAGCAGACAGAGCCTCCATACAGGGTCTGGTAGTAGTCTCTTATAGCAGACAGAGACTCCATACAGGGTCTGGTAGTAGTGTCTTATAGCAGACAGAGACTCCATACAGGGTCTCTTATAGCAGACAGAGACTCCATACAGGGTCTGGTAGTAGTCTCTTATAGCAGACAGAGACTCCATACAGGGTCTGGTAGTAGTCTCTTATAGCAGACAGAGACTCCATACAGGGTCTGGTAGTAGTCTCTTATAGCAGACAGAGACTCCATACAGGGTCTGGTAGTAGTCTATTATAGCAGACAGAGACTCCATACAGGGTCTCTTATAGCAGACAGAGACTCCATACAGGGTCTGGCAGTAGTCTCTTATAGCAGACAGAGTCTCCATACAGGGTCTATTATAGCATACAGAGACTCCATACAGGGTCTGGTTGTAGTCTCTTATAGCAGACAGAGACTCCATACAGGGTCTGGCAGTAGTCTCTTATAGCAGACAGAGTCTCCATACAGGGTCTATTATAGCAGACAGAGACTCCATACAGGGTCTGGTTGTAGTCTCTTATAGCAGACAGAGACTCCATACAGGGTCTGGTAGTAGTCTCTTATAGCAGACAGAGACTCCATACAGGGTCTATTATAGCAGACAGAGACTCCATACAGGGTCTGGTAGTAGTCTATTATAGCAGACAGAGTCTCCATACAGGGTCTGGTAGTAGTCTCTTATAGCAGACAGAGACTCCATACAGGGTCTGGTAGTAGTCTCTTATAGCAGACAGAGACTCCATACAGGGTCTGGTAGTAGTCTCTTATAGCAGACAGAGACTCCATACAGGGTCTGGTGGTAGTGTCTTACAGCAGACAGAGACTCCATACAGGGTCTCTTATAGCAGACAGAGACTCCATACAGGGTCTGGTAGTAGTCTCTTATAGCAGACAGAGACTCCATACAGGGTCTGGTAGTAGTGTCTTATAGCAGACAGAGACTCCATACAGGGTCTCTTATAGCAGACAGAGACTCCATACAGGGTCTGGTAGTAGTCTCTTATAGCAGACAGAGACTCCATACAGGGTCTGGTAGTAGTCTACTATAGCAGACAGAGACTCCATACAGGGTCTGGTAGTAGTCTCTTATAGCAGACAGAGACTCCATACAGGGTCTGGCAGTAGTCTCTTATAGCAGACAGAGTCTCCATACAGGGTCTGGTAGTAGTCTATTATAGCAGACAGAGACTCCATACAGGGTCTGTTATAGCAGACAGAGACTCCATACAGGGTCTGGTAGTAGTCTCTTATAGCAGACAGAGACTCCATACAGGGTCTGGTAGTAGTCTATTATAGCAGACAGAGACTCCATACAGGGTCTGGTAGTAGTCTATTATAGCAGACAGAGACTCCATACAGGGTCTGGCAGTAGTCTCTTATAGCAGACAGAGTCTCCATACAGGGTCTGGTAGTAGTCTATTATAGCAGACAGAGACTCCATACAGGGTCTGGTAGTAGTCTATTATAGCAGACAGAGACTCCATACAGGGTCTGGTAGTAGTCTCTTATAGCAGACAGAGACTCCATACAGGGTCTCTTATAGCAGACAGAGCCTCCATACAGGGTCTATTATAGCAGACAGAGACTCCATACAGGGTCTGGTTGTAGTCTCTTATAGCAGACAGAGACTCCATACAGGGTCTGGTAGTAGTCTCTTATAGCAGACAGAGACTCCATACAGGGTCTATTATAGCAGACAGAGACTCCATACAGGGTCTGGTAGTAGTCTATTATAGCAGACAGAGACTCCATACAGGGTCTGGTAGTAGTCTATTATAGCAGACAGAGACTCCATACAGGGTCTGGTAGTAGTCTCTTATAGCAGACAGAGTCTCCATACAGGGTCTGGTAGTAGTCTCTTATAGCAGACAGAGACTCCATACAGGGTCTGGTAGTAGTCTCTTATAGCAGACAGAGCCTCCATACAGGGTCTGGTAGTAGTCTCTTATAGCAGACAGAGACTCCATACAGGGTCTGGTAGTAGTGTCTTATAGCAGACAGAGACTCCATACAGGGTCTCTTATAGCAGACAGAGACTCCATACAGGGTCTGGTAGTAGTCTCTTATAGCAGACAGAGACTCCATACAGGGTCTGGTAGTAGTCTCTTATAGCAGACAGATACTCCATACAGGGTCTGGTAGTAGTCTCTTATAGCAGACAGAGACTCCATACAGGGTCTGGTAGTAGTCTATTATAGCAGACAGAGACTCCATACAGGGTCTGGTAGTAGTCTCTTATAGCAGACAGAGACTCCATACAGGGTCTGGTAGTAGTCTATTATAGCAGACAGAGACTCCATACAGGGTCTGGTAGTAGTCTATTATAGCAGACAGAGACTCCATACAGGGTCTGGTAGTAGTCTATTATAGCAGACAGAGACTCCATACAGGGTCTGGTAGTAGTCTCTTATAGCAGACAGAGACTCCATACAGGGTCTCTTATAGCAGACAGAGACTCCATACAGGGTCTGGTAGTAGTCTCTTATAGCAGACAGAGACTCCATACAGGGTCCGGTAGTAGTCTCTTATAGCAGACAGAGACTCCATACAGGGTCTGGCAGTAGTATCTTATAGCAGACAGAGACTCCATAAAGGGTCTCTTCTAGCAGACAGAGACTCCATACAGGGTCTGGTAGTAGTCTCTTATAGCAGACAGAGACTCCATACAGGGTCCGGTAGTAGTCTCTTATAGCAGACAGAGACTCCATACAGGGTCTGGTAGTAGTCTCTTATAGCAGACATAGACTCCATACAGGGTCTGGTAGTAGTCTCTTATAGCAGACAGAGACTCCAGACAGGGTCTGGTAGTAGTCTCTTATAGCAGACAGAGACTCCATACAGGGTCTGGTAGTAGTCTCTTATAGCAGACAGAGACTCCAGACAGGGTCTGGTAGTAGTCTATTATAGCAGACAGAGACTCCATACAGGGTCTGGCAGTAGTCTCTTATAGCAGACAGAGACTCCATACAGGGTCTCTTATAGCAGACAGAGACTCCATACAGGGTCTGGTTGTAGTCTCTTATAGCAGACAGAGACTCCATACAGGGTCTGGTAGTAGTGTCTTATAGCAGACAGAGTCTCCATACAGGGTCTGGTAGTAGTCTATTATAGCAGACAGAGACTCCATACAGGGTCTGGTAGTAGTCTATTATAGCAGACAGAGACTCCATACAGGGTCTGGTAGTAGTCTATTATAGCAGACAGAGACTCCATACAGGGTCTGGCAGTAGTCTCTTATAGCAGACAGAGTCTCCATACAGGGTCTGGTAGTAGTCTCTTATAGCAGACAGAGACTCCACACAGGGTCTGGTAGTAGTCTCATATAGCAGACAGAGTCTCCATACAGGGTCTGGTAGTAGTCTCTTATAGCAGACAGAGACTCCATACAGGGTCTGGTAGTAGTCTCTTATAGCAGACAGAGACTCCATACAGGGTCTGGTAGTAGTGTCTTATAGCAGACAGAGACTCCATACAGGGTCTGGTAGTAGTCTATTATAGCAGACAGAGACTCCATACAGGGTCTGGTAGTAGTCTCTTATAGCAGACAGAGACTCCATACAGGGTCTCTTATAGCAGACAGAGACTCCATACAGGGTCTGGTAGTAGTCTCTTATAGCAGAGTAGTATCTTATTAGAGACTCCAGACAGAGACTCCATACAGGGTCTGGTAGTAGTCTCTTATAGCAGACAGAGACTCCATACAGGGTCTGGTAGTAGTCTCTTATAGCAGACAGAGACTCCATACAAGTAGTAGTCTCTTATAGCAGACAGGAGACTCCATACAGGGTCTGGTAGTAGTCTCTTATAGCAGACAGAGACTCCATACAGGGTCTCTTATAGCAGACAGAGACTCCATACAGGGTCTCTTATAGCAGACAGAGCCTCCATACAGGGTCTGGTAGTAGTCTCTTATAGCAGACAGAGACTCCATACAGGGTCTCTTATAGCAGACAGAGACTCCATACAGGGTCTCTTATAGCAGACAGAGACTCCATACAGGGTCTCTTATAGCAGACAGAGACTCCATACAGGGTCTGGTAGTAGTCTCTTATAGCAGACAGAGACTCCATACAGACAGGGTCTGGTAGTAGTCTATTATAGCAGACAGAGACTCCATACAGGGTCTGGCAGTAGTCTCTTATAGCAGACAGAGTCTCCATACAGGGTCTGGTAGTAGTCTCTTATAGCAGACAGAGACTCCATACAGGGTCTGTTATAGCAGACAGAGACTCCATACAGGGTCTGGTAGTAGTCTCTTATAGCAGACAGAGACTCCATACAGGGTCTGGTAGTAGTCTCTTATAGCAGACAGAGACTCCATACAGGGTCTGGTAGTAGTCTATTATAGCAGACAGAGACTCCATACAGGGTCTGGCAGTAGTCTCTTATAGCAGACAGAGACTCCATACAGGGTCTGGTAGTAGTCTATTATAGCAGACAGAGACTCCATACAGGGTCTGGTAGTAGTCTATTATAGCAGACAGAGACTCCATACAGGGTCTGGTAGTAGTCTCTTATAGCAGACAGAGACTCCATACAGGGTCTGGTAGTAGTCTTATAGCAACAGAGACTCCATACAGGGTCTATTATAGCAGACAGAGACTCCATACAGGGTCTGGTAGTAGTCTATTATAGCAGACAGAGACTCCATACAGGGTCTGGTAGTAGTCTATTATAGCAGACAGAGACTCCATACAGGGTCTGGTAGTAGTCTCTTATAGCAGACAGAGTCTCCATACAGGGTCTGGTAGTAGTCTCTTATAGCAGACAGAGACTCCATACAGGGTCTGGTAGTAGTCTCTTATAGCAGACAGAGACTCCATACAGGGTCTGGTAGTAGTCTATTATAGCAGACAGAGACTCCATACAGGGTCTGGTAGTAGTCTATTATAGCAGACAGAGACTCCATACAGGGTCTGGTAGTAGTCTCTTATAGCAGACAGAGTCTCCATACAGGGTCTGGTAGTAGTCTCTTATAGCAGACAGAGACTCCATACAGGGTCTGGTAGTAGTCTCTTATAGCATACTGAGTCTCCATACAGGGTCTGGTAGTAGTGTCTTATAGCAGAGACTCCATACAGGGTCTGGTAGTAGTCTCTTATAGCAGACAGAGACTCCATACAGGGTCTCTTATAGCAGACAGAGACTCCATACAGGGTCTGGTAGTGGTCTCTTATAGCAGACAGAGACTCCATACAGGGTCTGGTAGTAGTCTATTATAGCAGACAGAGACTCCATACAGGGTCTGGTAGTAGTCTCTTATAGCAGACAGAGACTCCATACAGGGTCTGGTAGTAGTCTATTATAGCAGACAGAGACTCCATACAGGGTCTGGTAGTAGTCTCTTATAGCAGACAGAGACTCCATACAGGGTCTGGTAGTAGTCTCTTATAGCAGACAGAGACTCCATACAGGGTCTGTTAGTTAGTCTAGTCTCCATAGCAGACAGAGACTCCATACAGGGTCTGGTAGTAGTCTATTATAGCAGACAGAGACTCCATACAGGGTCTAGCAGACAGAGACTAGTAGGGTCTCTTATAGCAGACAGAGCCTCCATACAGGGTCTGGTAGTAGTCTCTTATAGCAGACAGAGACTCCATACAGGGTCTAGCAGACAGGTAGTAGTCTCTTATAGCATACTGAGACTCCATACAGGGTCTGGTAGTAGTCTCTTATAGCAGACAGAGACTCCATACAGGGTCTGGTAGTAGTCTCTTATAGCAGACAGAGACTCCATACAGGGTCTCTTATAGCAGACAGAGACTCCATACAGGGTCTGGTAGTAGTCTCTTATAGCAGACAGAGACTCCATACAGGGTCTGGTAGTAGTCTCTTATAGCAGACAGAGACTCCATACAGGGTCTGGTAGTAGTCTCTTATAGCAGACAGAGACTCCATACAGGGTCTGGTAGTAGTCTCTTATAGCAGACAGAGACTCCATACAGGGTCTGGTAGTAGTCTCTTATAGCAGACAGAGACTCCATACAGGGTCTGGTAGTAGTCTCTTATAGCAGACAGAGACTCCATACAGGGTCTGGTAGTAGTCTATTATAGCAGACAGAGACTCCATACAGGGTCTGGTAGTAGTCTCTTATAGCAGACAGAGACTCCATACAGGGTCTCTTATAGCAGACAGAGACTCCATACAGGGTCTGGTAGTCTCTTATAGCAGACAGAGACTCCATACAGGGTCTGTAGTAGTGTCTTATAGCAGACAGAGACTCCATACAGGGTCTGGTAGTAGCCTATTATAGCAGACAGAGACTCCATACAGGGTCTGGTAGTAGTCTCTTATAGCAGACAGAGACTCCATACAGGGTCTGGTAGTAGTCTCTTATAGCAGACAGAGACTCCATACAGGGTCTGGTAGTAGTCTCTTATAGCAGACAGAGTCTCCATACAGGGTCTGGTAGTAGTCTCTTATAGCAGACAGAGACTCCATACAGGGTCTGGTAGTAGTCTCTTATAGCAGACAGAGTCTCCATACAGGGTCTGGTAGTAGTCTCTTATAGCAGACAGAGACTCCATACAGGGTCTACAGGGTAGTAGTCTCTTATAGCAGACAGAGTCTCCATACAGGGTCTGGTAGTAGTGTCTTATAGCAGACAGAGACTCCATACAGGGTCTGGTAGTAGTCTATTATAGCAGACAGAGACTCCATACAGGGTCTAGTAGTCTCTTATAGCAGACAGAGTAGTCTCTTATAGCAGACAGAGACTCCATACAGGGTCTGGTAGTAGTCTCTTATAGCAGACAGAGACTCCATACAGGGTCTAGTCTCTTATAGCAGACAGAGACTCCATACAGGGTCTGGGGTATCTTATGAGACTCCATAAGGGTCTCTTATAGCAGACAGAGTCTCCATACAGGGTCTGTAGTAGTCTCTTATAGCAGACAGAGACTCCATACAGGGTCCGGTAGTAGTCTCTTATAGCAGACAGAGACTCCATACAGGGTCTGGTAGTAGTCTCTTATAGCAGACATAGACTC
>NW_027013144.1:0-17056 GCF_036934945.1 Oncorhynchus masou masou
GTCTTCGAGAACAGACACACACTCACTCTAACATATATCCTGGGTCAGTTTACATTAAACAAGCTGTCCTGTAGAACAGACACATTCCTCTCTAATACAGATCCCAGGTCAGTTTACATTAAACAAGCTGTCCTGTAGAACAGACACATTCCTCTCTAATACAGATCCCAGGTCAGTTTACATTAAACAAGCTGTCCTGTAGAACAGACACATTCCTCTCTAATACAGATCCCAGGTCAGTTTACATTAAACAAGCTGTCCTGTAGAACAGACACATTCCTCTCTAATACAGATCCCAGGTCAGTTTACATTAAAACAAGCTGTCCTCTAGAACAGACACATTCCTCTCTAATACAGATCCCAGGTCAGTTTACATTAAACAACCTGTCCTCTAGAACAGACACATTCCTCTCTAATACAGATCCCAGGTCAGTTTACATTAAACAAGCTGTCCTGTAGAACAGACACATTCCTCTCTAATACAGATCCCAGGTCCACAGTTTACATTAAACAAGCTGTCCTCTAGAACAGACATTCCTCTCTAATACAGATCCCAGGTCAGTTTGCGGTCAAACAAGCTGTCCTGTAGAACAGACACATTCTCTCTAATACAGATCCAGGTCAGTTTACATTAAACAACCTGTCCTGTAGAACAGACACATTCCTCTCTAATACAGATCCCAGGTCAGTTTACATTAAACAACCTGTCCTCTAGAACAGACACATTCCTCTCTAATACAGATCCCAGGTCAGTTTACATTAAACAAGCTGTCTCCTAGAACAGACACATTCCTCTCTAATACAGATCCCAGGTCAGTTTACATTAAACAAGCTGTCCTCTAGAACAGACACATTCCTCTCTAATACAGATCCCAGGTCAGTTTACATTAAACAAGCTGTCCTGTAGAACAGACACATTCCTCTCTAATACAGATCCCAGGTCAGTTTACATTAAACAAGCTGTCCTGTAGAACAGACACATTCCTCTCTAATACAGATCCCAGGTCAGTTTACATTAAACAAGCTGTCCTCTAGAACAGACACATTCCTCTCTAATACAGATCCTGGGTCAGTTTACATTAAACAAGCTGTCCTCTAGAACAGACACATTCCTCTCTAATACAGATCCCAGGTCAGTTTACATTAAACAAGCTGTCCTGTAGAACAGACACACACTCACCAACATATATCCTGGGTCAGTTTACATTAAACAAGCTGTCCTCTAGAACAGACACATTCCTCTCTAATACAGATCCCAGGTCAGTTTACATTAAACAAGCTGTCCTCTAGAACAGACACATTCCTCTCTAAAACAGATCCTGGGTCAGTTTACATTAAAAAAGCTGTCCTCTAGAACAGACACATTCCTCTCTAATACAGATCAGTTTACATTAAACAAGCTGTCCTCTAGAACAGACACACACTCACCAACATATATCCTGGGTCAGTTTACATTAAACAAGCTGTCCTCTAGAACAGACACATTCCTCTCTAATACAGATCCCAGGTCAGTTTACATTAAACAAGCTGTCCTCTAGAACAGACACATTCCTCTCTAATACAGATCCCAGGTCAGTTTCATTAAACAAGCTGTCCTGTAGAACAGACACATTCCTCTCTAATACAGATCCCAGGTCAGTTTACATTAAACAAGCTGTCCTCTAGAACAGACACATTCCTCTCTAATACAGATCCCAGGTCAGTTTACATTAAACAAGCTGTCCTCTAGAACAGACACATTCCTCTCTAATACAGATCCCAGGTCAGTTTACATTAAACAAGCTGTCCTCTAGAACAGACACATTCCTCTCTAATACAGATCCTGGGTCAGTTTACATTAAACAAGCTGTCCTCTAGAACAGACACATTCCTCTCTAATACAGATCCCAGGTCAGTTTACATTAAACAAGCTGTCCTCTAGAACAGACACATTCCTCTCTAATACAGATCCCAGGTCAGTTTACATTAAACAAGCTGTCCTGTAGAACAGACACACACTCACCAACATATATCCTGGGTCAGTTTACATTAAACAAGCTGTCCTCTAGAACAGACACATTCCTCTCTAATACAGATCCCAGGTCAGTTTACATTAAACAACCTGTCCTGTAGAACAGACACATTCCTCTCTAATACAGATCCCAGGTCAGTTTACATTAAACAAGCTGTCCTGTAGAACAGACACATTCCTCTCTAATACAGATCCCAGGTCAGTTTACATTAAACAAGCTGTCCTGTAGAACAGACACATTCCTCTCTAATACAGATCCCAGGTCAGTTTACATTAAACAAGCTGTCCTGTAGAACAGACACATTCCTCTCTAATACCAGATCCTGGGTCAGTTTACATTAAACAAGCTGTCCTCTAGAACAGACACATTCCTCTCTAATACAGATCCCAGGTCAGTTTACATTAAACAAGCTGTCCTCTAGAACAGACACATTCCTCTCTAATACAGATCCCAGGTCAGTTTACATTAAACAAGCTGTCCTGTAGAACAGACACACACTCACCAACATATATCCTGGGTCAGTTTACATTAAACAAGCTGTCCTCTAGAACAGACACATTCCTCTCTAATACAGATCCCAGGTCAGTTTACATTAAACAAGCTGTCCTCTAGAACAGACACATTCCTCTCTAATACAGATCCCAGGTCAGTTTACATTAAACAACCTGTCCTCTAGAACAGACACATTCCTCTCTAATACAGATCCCAGGTCAGTTTACGGTCAAACAACCTGTCCTCTAGAACATACTAGCACATAACGGTCTGAGAACCATATGTTTCTTAGAGCTAGGTTAGAGTGTGGTCTTCCTATGGTTATTTTGCATACAACCTTCCCACAACTTTCTGGGAATGGTGCAGGATAGTTGCTTTGAAATATTCTCAGCACATTTAAGGAACTTGACAAAAAAACATGACGTTTCCTTAAAATTCAAACATGGTTACATTTAATTAACATTTTGGTCATGTTCTAGGAACGTTCTTCAGATGCTTCGACATTTGGAATGTTCTCAAATTGTTCAGAGAACGTTAAACAATGTTCTGTGCGAATTTCAGTACATCAGCATAACGTTTCCTCATAGTTCTATTTAAAGTCATGGTCTCAAATTGTTTTGTAATGTTCAGAGAACGTTCTGAGGATGTAATTTATAAAAAATAATACATTCCATTCTCAATGTTAAACATTTCCATTAAAAACCACAAGAATGTAGTAACGGTCAGAGAATGTTATTAAAAATGTCTACGTACCGTGTGTTGGCCGCGCCCACTAAACATCTGATCTTAATGAAAATGTCTACGTACCGTGTGTTGGCCGCGCCCACTAAACATCTGATCTTAATGAGTGCTTATTTTCTTTTGAAATGGGGTTTGTTTGCGTAGACTGAAATGATCAGCTTTGTATGAGTTTAAAAAAAAACATGCTAGCTCCATCCTGGAGGCGCAGTGAACTAATTCCATAGATAGAGAACAGAAAATGATAGGTTCGAACCCCACTGACGCCATGCCACAATTAAGCAATAAGGCCCCAGGGGGTGAGCTATATGGCCAATGTACCACAGCTAAGAGCTGTTCTTAGGCGAGACGCAACGTGAAGTGCCTTCATACAGCCCTTAACCGTTGTAAATTGGCCATATCACAATCTCCAGAGGTGCCTTATTGCTATTATAAACTATTTACCAACGTCATTAGAGCAGTAAAAATACATGTTTTATCATACCCGTTGTATAAGGTCTGATATACCACGGTTGTCAGCCAATCAGCATTTAGAGCTCGAACCACACAGTTTATAATAAAAAACGTATGTGTTTGCATGATTAATGCCTAAGCAAATACATTTCCATGTGTTCTATCTGTGCTTGGAATTGAAAACATTTAACCCAAAATAAGCTAGCAGAAAGCTTTCAGGGAATCATAGTAAAACGGTCTTAGAAGCTCCCTGCAACCCAAAAATGTATGTTCCCAGAACGGGTGACATTTTCTCTTCCGTTCTCAGAATGTTGTTTAAAGAGAGTTCAGTTTTGCGGGTCAGGAAATGTATGGTTTCGTTCCCTGAACCAATAGGAAACCAAAATGGACGTTCCCACAGCTTCCAAAGAACCAAATGTGCTAGCTGGGGTGGCTAATGCAATTGAATGTCTTTTTTGTAATGTCAGTTGAATCAACAAATCACAGCCCATGTTGATGGGTAGGTACGCTTCCTGTTTTTACTTCCTGCTTTGCTCCTATGGGTACACACGCAATGGCTGCCAGTCCACCCATTATGCCGTCATCGACTTGAATGGGGACGCCCGTTCTATTCGTTCTATTTCTATGGCAGCACATGTAGAGAAAATGAGCATCTAATGGTTATTACTTCCATAGTGGCCTTTGAGTAACAGGAGAGAGGGATGGTGGAGAGGTCTCCAGGGGACTCTGCAGTGGTGGGGTTCTCATAGTGGCCTTTGAGTAACGGGAGAGAGGGATGGTGGAGAGGTCTCCAGGGGACTCTGCAGTGGTGGGGTTCTCATAGTGGCCTTTGAGTAACAGGAGAGAGGGATGGTGGAGAGGTCTCCAGGGGACTCTGCAGTGGTGGGGTTCTCATAGTGGCCTTTGAGTAAGGGAGAGAGGGATGGTGGAGAGGTCTCAGGGGACTCTGCAGTGGTGGGGTTCTCATAGTGGCCTTTGAGTAACGGGAGAGAGGGATGGTGGAGAGGTCTCCAGGGGACTCTGCAGTGGTGGGGTTCTCATAGTGGCCTTTGAGTAACAGGAGAGGGATGGTGGAGAGGTCTCAGGGGACTCTGCAGTGGCAGTGCAGTGGTGGGGTTCTCATAGTGGCCTTTGAGTAACTGGAGAGAGGGATGGTGGAGAGGTCTCCAGGGGACTCTGCAGTGGTGGGGTTCTCATAGTGGCCTTTGAGTAACAGGAGAGGGATGGTGGAGAGGTCTCCAGGGGACTGCAGTGGCAGTGCAGTGGTGGGGTTCTCATAGTGGCCTTTGAGTAACGGGAGAGAGGGATGGTGGAGAGGTCTCCAGGGGACTCTGCAGTGCAGTGGTGGGGTTCTCATAGTGGCCTTTGAGTAACGGGAGAGAGGGATGGTGGAGAGGTCTCAGGGGACTCTGCAGTGGTGGGGTTCTCATAGTGGCCTTTGAGTAACAGGAGAGAGGGATGGTGGAGAGGTCTCCAGGGGACTCTGCAGTGGCAGTGCAGTGGTGGGGTTCTCCTAGTGGCCTTTGAGTAACAGGAGAGAGGGATGGTGGAGAGGTCTCCAGGGGACTCTGCAGTGGTGGGGTTCTCATAGTGGCCTTTGAGTAACAGGAGAGAGGGATGGTGGAGAGGTCTCCAGGGGACTCTGCAGTGGCAGTGCAGTGGTGGGGTTCTCATAGTGGCCTTTGAGTAACGGGAGAGAGGGATGGTGGAGAGGTCTCCAGGGGACTCTGCAGTGCAGTGGTGGGGTTCTCATAGTGGCCTTTGAGTAACGGGAGAGAGGGATGGTGGAGAGGTCTCCAGGGGACTCTGCAGTGGTGGGGTTCTCATAGTGGCCTTTGAGTAACAGGAGAGAGGGATGGTGGAGAGGTCTCCAGGGGACTCTGCAGTGGCAGTGCAGTGGTGGGGTTCTCCTAGTGGCCTTTGAGTAACAGGAGAGAGGGATGGTGGAGAGGTCTCCAGGGGACTCTGCAGTGGTGGGGTTCTCATAGTGGCCTTTGAGTAACAGGAGAGAGGGATGGTGGAGAGGTCTCCAGGGGACTCTGCAGTGGCAGTGCAGTGGTGGGGTTCTCATAGTGGCCTTTGAGTAACGGGAGAGAGGGATGGTGGAGAGGTCTCCAGGGGACTCTGCAGTGCAGTGGTGGGGTTCTCATAGTGGCCTTTGAGTAACAGGAGAGAGGGATGGTGGAGAGGTCTCCAGGGGACTCTGCAGTGCAGTGGTGGGGTTCTCCTAGTGGCCTTTGAGTAACAGGAGAGAGGGATGGTGGAGAGGTCTCCAGGGGACTCTGCAGTGGCAGTGCAGTGGTGGGGTTCTCCTAGTGGCCTTTGAGTAACAGGACAGAGGGATGGTGGAGAGGTCTCCAGGGGACTCTGCAGTGGCAGTGCAGTGGTGGGGTTCTCATAGTGGCCTTTGAGTAACAGGAGAGAGGGATGGTGGAGAGGTCTCCAGGGGACTCTGCAGTGGCAGTGCAGTGGTGGGGTTCTCTAGTGGCCTTTGAGTAACAGGAGAGAGGGATGGTGGAGAGGTCTCAGGGGACTCTGCAGTGGCAGTGCAGTGGTGGGGTTCTCATAGTGGCCTTTGAGTAACAGGAGAGAGGGGATGGTGGAGAGGTCTCCAGGGGACTCTGCAGTGGCAGTGCAGTGGTGGGGTTCTCATAGTGGCCTTTGAGTAACAGGAGAGAGGGATGGTGGAGAGGTCTCAGGGGACTCTGCAGTGGCAGTGCAGTGGTGGGGTTCTCATAGTGGCCTTTGAGTAACAGGAGAGGGATGGTGGAGAGGTCTCCAGTGGACTCTGCAGTGGCAGTGCAGTGGTGGGGTTCTCTAGTGGCCTTTGAGTAACATGAGAGGGATGGTGGAGAAGGTCTCAGGGGGACTCTGCAGTGGCAGTGCAGTGGTGGGGTTCTCATAGTGGCCTTTGAGTAACAGGAGAGAGGGATGGTGGAGAGGTCTCCAGGGGACTCTGCAGTGCAGTGGAGTGGTGGGGTTCTCATTGTGGCCTTTGAGTAACAGGAGAGAGGGATGGTGGAGAGGTCTCCAGGGGACTCTGCAGTGGTGGGGTTCTCATAGTGGCCTTTGAGTAACAGGAGAGAGGGATGGTGGAGAGGTCTCCAGGGGACTCTGCAGTGGCAGTGCAGTGGTGGGGTTCTCTTCTCCGCTGATGAAAAGTTGGCTTTTGCAGCAACCTGCTTTCATCTGCATCAGCAGACCTTGGGTGTGTGTGGACACAGATGCACACGTGCATGCAATTCAAGCACACTTTTTGTTCACAAACATTCTGTCTTTCTCATCTTCAGTCCATTTCTCCATCCATCTCTCACCACCAGCCGACACTTCAGTCGACGTTGAACTGTATTTACGACCTCGTCTAAACCCATTTCAGTCCAGCGGTATTGAGCTGTATTGTGTTGTATATTGAGCTGTATTGATCGTCAGTCTTGTAAAGATGGGGGGGTGACTGGTACAGGCAATGGAACATCCGTAACGTTTTGTTATGAAACCTGTTTGTAACACGTTACATCGGATCATCTTGAAACGTTCTCTGTAACTTTCATCAAGGTTTTCTATGGTCTGTAATTGGTTTCTCACCGTTTCAGCGTTATGGTGTAACATCCATAACGGATCCATATTGTGTGTGCTTGCTTTGAGATGTATTCTTCAGACCTTTACTGGTGCAATTGTCTGGAAAACGAGGTGCTCTCGTTAAGATTCTCTTGGAAAATATGAAATGCATTTGTCATATGGCGGTACTATACTGAACAGAAAATATAAACGCAACATGTAAAGTGTTGGTTTCATGAGCTGAAATAAAAAGAGCTGAGACATTTTCAATACACACAAAGAGCATATTTCTCTCATGTTGTGTACAAATTTGTATACATCCCAGTCCACCTGATGCAAAATAATTTAATGTTCATTTCTTTACCATAAGTCGCCTCCAACGTTGTAGAGAATGTGGCAGTATGTCCAACTGGTCTAACAACCGCAGACCACGTGTATGGAGTAGTGTGGGTGAGCGGTTTGCTGATGTCAACGTTGTAGAGTATGTGGCAGTACGTCCAACTGGTCTCACAACCGCAGACCACGTGTATGGAGTAGTGTGGGTGAGCGGTTTGCTGATGTCAACGTTGTGAACTGAGTGCCCCATGGTGGCGGTGGGGTTATGGTATGGGCAGGCATAAGCTACAGACAATGAACACAATTGCATTTTATCGATGGCAATTTGAACGCACAGCAATAGCGTGACGAGATCCTGAGGCCCATTGTTGTGCCATTCATCCTCATCGCGATCACCTCATGTTTTGAGCATGATACTGCACGGCCTCATGTCGTAATAGTAGGAAGTTGCTCCTAATGTCTGGTTTATATTAAGATAAAGTATCTATTAGGGTGTGGTGCCTGGCTGTGTATACTATTCAGCCTACCTAATGATTATGCAATCCTAAGGTACTATGTCTTCTGCATACATTTTAAAGCATTTCAAATGACAACAAATGTGTTATGATAGAATGCCATGAACACATCTTTATGATTTAAATGTTTATTTCAGACTCTGTAGCATCCATAACGGAGGGTTACCTAAGAATGACAAACTCCCAGACTTTTGCTAATACAGTGCCTTGCAAAAGTATTAATTCCCCTTACTGTTTTTCCTATTTTGTTGCATTACATTACATTATAAATATATTTTTATTTCGATTTCATGTAATGGACATACACAAAATAGTCCAAATTGGTGAAGTGAAGAAAAAAAAAAACTAAAAAAAAAATGAAAGGTGGTGCCTGCATATGTCTTCACCCACCTTGCTATGAAGGCCCTACATGAGATCTGGTGCAACCAATTACCTTCACAAGTCACATAATTAGTTAGATTGCACACAGGTGGACTTTATTTAAGTGTCGCATGATCTCCGTATGTATACACCTGTTCTGAAAGGCCCCAGCCTCTGCAACACCACTAATCACAGGGCACCACCAAGCAAGCGGCACCATGAAGAACAAGGAGCTTTCCAAACAGGTCAGGGACAAAGTTGTGGAGAAGTACAGATCAGGGTTGGGTTATAAAAAATATCAGAAACTTTGAACATCCCACAGAGCACCATTAAATCCATTATATAAAAATAAAAAATATGGCACCACAACAAACCTGCCAAGAGAGGGCCGCCCACCAACACTCATGGACCAGACAAGGAGGGCATTAATCAGAGAGGCAACAAAGAGACCAAAGAGAACCCTGAAGGAGCTGCAAAGCTCCACAGCGGAGATTGGAGTATCTGTCCGTAGGACCACTTTAAGCCGTACACTCCACAGAGCAGGGCTTTATGGAAGAGTGTCCAGAAATAAAGCCATTGCTTAAAGAAGAAAATAAGCAAACATGTTTGGTGTTTGCCAAAAGTCATGTGGGAGACTCCCCAAATATATGGAAGAAGGTACTCTGGTCAGATGAGAATAAAATGTAGCTTTTTGTCCATTAAGGAAAACGCTATGCGTGGCGCAAACCCAACACCTCACATCATCCTGAGCACACCATCCCCACAATGAAGCATGGTGGTGGCAGCATCATGCCATGGGAGTGTTTTTTATCAGCAGGGGTGGGATAACTGGTCAGAATTGAAGGAATGATGGATGGCGCTAAACACAGGGAAATTCTTGAGGGAAACCTGTTTCAGTCTTCCAGAGATTTGAGACAGAGGTTCACCTTCCAGCAGGACAATGACCCTAAACATACTGCTAAACCAACACTCAACTGGTTTATGAGGAAACATTTAAATGTCTTAGAATGGCCTAGTCAAAGCCCAGACCTCAATCTAATTGAGAATCTGTGATATGACTTAAAGATTGCTGTACACCAGCGGAACCCATCCAACTTGAAGGAGCTGGAGTAGTTTTACCTTGAAGAACGGGCAAAATCACAGTGGCTAGATGTGCCAAGCTTATAGAGACATACCCCAAGAGACTTGCAGCTGTAATTGCTGCTAAAGGTGGATCTACAAAGTATTGACTTTATAGGTTTCTGTTTCTTTGTCTTATTCTTTGTTTCACAATAAAACAAATATTTTGCATCTTCAAAGTGGAAGGCATATTGTATAGTCATGTTGTGTAAACCAAATGATACAACCCCCAAAATCTATTTTAATTCCAGGTTGTAAGGCAACAAAATAGGAAAAATGCCAAGGGGGGTGAATCCTTTCACTAGCCACTGTATGTTCAGTCTCCCCAAAAAGCTTGTCCATTTCATGTAGCATCATAATGCTTTTCATTTGCCTTATTTCTCCAATATGCTAATATTTAGAAGTCTGCATTTTTGGGTATCTGCTCCCCCCAAGGGGTGCTATAGACACCCGCATCAAAGGTGTTATATCTATTTTGTTTGTCCAGTCTGTGAGACATTAATCAAATCAAATCAAATATATTTATATAGCCCTTCGTACATCAGCTGATATCTCAAAGTGCTGTACAGAAACCCAGCCTAAAACCCCAAACAGCAAGAAATGCAGGTGTAGAAGCACATTAAAGTTTGAGTGCAAATGTGATTTTGCTAATGTAACATCCATAACTCTGGAATTGTCCATTTAATAATTATTACAATATTATTCAATTTGGGATACTCAGAATAACATTGCTAGCACATTGTCATAGTGATGTCAGATATGACTGTTTATGTGGTAACTTTAGTACCCCCCCCCCAGGTGAGGCAGTCACCTCCCTGGCGATCTATCAGTGGGCTGTGGACAGATCTATTAGTCAGAGAAGCCAGTGATGACATCACTGTTGCTCTATGATCAGACATTGATCTATTTCCTGCTTTCATTATCGCACCCCACAGGAGAGCGGGAGGGAGGGAGGGGGCGAGGGGAGGAGGAGGGTCGGGGGGGAGAAAGAGATGCTAGGAGATGGAGAATAAAATCCACCTGTGTGCAATCTAACTAAGCATGGCACCAGGGATCTGTTCGCACATTGTTGGTGGGGAAAGTCCACACACACACACACACACACACACACACACACACACACACACACACACACACACACACACACACACACACACACACACACACACTGGCTGAAAATAACAATTGCCTCACACCTGGTGGGTGAGAAACCACATGCCCCCCCCCGCCGCCCCCGAAGGGCGAGGTAGATAATAACACACACGCACGTCACACTTATCACTGTCCACATAGACTCGGGGTGTGTCTGAAAGGCTCCCTGTCCCCTATATAGTGCACTAAGGCAGATGAGAGCTCTGTGCCCTGGTCAAAAGTAGTGCACTATATAGGGAATAGGGTACCATTTTTGACGCAGACTCAAAGATATCATTCATGCAGTCTCCCACCTATTACTATTGACTGCAGATCCTTATTGGGATCCTGTAATGAATTTCAGTAGCCTGCAAGTCAATACTCTTCTCTGCTTGAGCCCACTCCTGTATTAGTAGCCTGCAAGTCAATACTCTTCTCTGCTTGAGCCCACTCCTGTATTAGTAGCCTGCATGTCAATACTCAAGTCTTCTCTGCCCACTCCTGTATGTGCAGCCTGCATGTCAATACTCTTCTCTGCTTGAGCCCACTCCTGTGTTAGTAGCCTGCATGTCAATACTCTTCTCTGCTTGAGCCCACTCCTGTGTTAGTAGCCTGCATGTCAATACTCTTCTCTGCTTGAGCCCACTCCTGTATTAGTAGCCTGCATGTCAATACTCAAGTCTTCTCTGCCCACTCCTGTATTTGTAGCCTGCATGTCAATACTCAAGTCTTCTCTGCCCACTCCTGTGTTAGTAGCCTGCATGTCAATACTCAAGTCTTCTCTGCCCACTCCTGTATTTGCTTCTCTGCCCACTCCTGTACTCCTGTATTAGTAGCCTGCATGTCAATACTCAAGTCTTCTCTGCTTGAGCCCACTCCTGTATTTGCCTGTATTCCAGGACCCAAATGAAGAAAGCTACAGTATTTTCTAGTTAATATGGCTTAAGGGTCTGCTCTTCAACCATGCAACTGTTATCACAGCTAACCAGAACCTTGGGTTAGTTTGAGTGCTGCCTGTCTCTGTGTTGTAGGTCTGGGGTAGTTGTAGCTCTATGTGGGGTAGTTTTAGTGCTGTCTGGTGTGAGTTTGTTCTGGTGGGGCTCAGGTTAGCGCGGCCCAGATAAATCCGTGACCCTGTAGATCCTCTTGTGTCGTCACATAATTCACCACAACACCTCTCAGACCCGAGACAGACTTATCAGGGTCGGGGGCTCTCTCTCTCTTGCTCTCTTTCTCTCTTTCTCTCTCTTGCTCTCTTTCTCTTGCTCTCTTTCTCTCTCTCTCTCTCTGTCTCTCTTTCTCTTTCTCTTGCTCTCTTTTTCTCTCTCTCTTGCTCTGTCTCTCTCTTTCTCTCTCTTGCTCTCTTGCTCTCTTTCTCTCTCTCTTTTTCTCTCTCTCTTGCTCTGTCTCTCTCTTTCTCTCTCTTGCTCTCTTGCTCTCTTTCTCTTGCTCTCTTTCTCTCTCTCTCTCTCTCTGTCTCTCTTTCTCTCTCTCTTTTTCTCTCTCTCTCTTGCTCTTTCTCTCTCGCTCTCGCTCTTGCTTTCTCTCTCTCTCCTGTCTGTCAGTAGAGACATGTTGTGTGTGTGTGTGTGTGATGGATAGAAGTGGAGTGTTTTGCAGAGCCTCATCTAAATTCCCATCGATTAGGAGCCATAATTAAAGAGTCCCGGCCATGCCTGGCCTGGCAACTCACTCCATCCATCTGTCTTCTATCTTTCTTTCCACCCTCCCTTTCTCTTTTTTTCCCTCTCCCTTTTTCTCTCCATCTATCCATATTTCTCTCTCTTATATATCATTCCCTCTTTTTTTCTCCTTCTCTCACTGACTCTCTCTTTCTCACGCTCTCACTCTTTTTCTTCATCTTCACCTGTCTAACAATCCCTTTTTTTCCGTTCTTCCCTTTCGCACTGACGAACCTCACATCTTTTGGGGTTGATAGGCCTCATGTAACCTTTCTAACTCTCCCTCCCTCCCTTTCCCTCTCCTCTGCCTCCCCCTTCTTCCTTCTCTCTCACTCTCCCTCCTTTTCTCTGTGTAGGAGCTCTCTGAGGACCCTCACCTGTTTGTGGATGGGATCAGTGCGCACGACCTGCACCAGGGCCAGCTGGGAAACTGCTGGTTTGTGGCAGCGTGCTCCAGCCTGGCCTCCAGAGAGTCCCTGTGGTCTAAAGTAAGTGTGTCTGTGGGTGGGGGAGGGAATGTGTGACATGTGATCTTAAACAAGAGATGCACACTCTTAACTATAACACACACACACACACACAATACCCATTAGGCCCCATTACCTGGTGGTGAAGGGATAAACAGGGGAAAGCTCCTCTCACCAGAAGCATCATTAGGATAAATCAACACCTATCTCTAACACTCTCAGTAGAGTTGAAGGTCCTTTGTGGCGTCCTTCAAGCTTAGAACTCAGTCTGGTCTGAGTGCTGCCACTGTTTCAGTATCACAGCAGACTTTTCCCGGCCGTTGTTTTGAGAGAATGAATGTCTAGCGTCACGTTACTGGATGTGTGTACCATGTTGTAGGTCTAAAGCCCCATTAGTTCAGGACTGGTATTACTATAGGTCAGTTTTGTAATTATCATCCCAGCATGTTCGTTTTTTCCAGTGGACCATTCGGACGGGATTAGTTTTACCGAACGAAGAAAATTATTATATTTCAAAATGTCATGTTCTTAGTGTAAAGATGTTTCAGCTTGTCTAGGGAAAGCCTAATATTGGCTTAATGGCCCACAGTTCTGAGAAAGCCAAAATAATGATGTGTATCAATGAGAACCATGAATTGTAGTCTATGCAGATATTTAATTAACTGATGTATTTGGCATTTTATGAATTAATCGGCACAATATCGCCCTCTTATTCTTTTGAAAGAGAAAGTTGATATGTGACAAAACAGTAAATTGATTTGTAGGCTACTTGAGTTAGACACAACTTGACGGTGGACGTAGACAGGGGGGGTCATGACCCCCCCCCCCAATAATATACCATGATGAGTTTGATTGATTTGAAAAACATTCTGCACTGTAAAGCTCCAGGCAGCTACTGGATGTATGTGGCTTTGCACCACAGTACTCCTAATTTTATGATTGGATCCCCCGGCTGCCAAATGTGCCCGATCCCAAGAGGCAGTTGGTGTTAAATGGGAGTTGAGTTGAGAACGGCTTGTAAGGAGATTAGAGAAACACACAATTTCTCCTCTTAACCTTTTCATTGGTCTGCGATGCATTGGTTTGGCCTGCAGTAACAGTTCAGCAGCACAACCCACTCTCTCTCTTTCTCTTTGTGGTGTTTGCTGAGGACAGTTATTCACAAGCACTACAATGTAAACATTTTTTGAGAGTTTAAAACTAGGAAAAGTTCATGAACATTTCATAAATGTATTCCTGTTGTTGTGTAAGTAGCGACCCATTGGTGAAGATATAATATTGTGTAAAAATAGTTTAATACAGAGTAAAACCGTATAACGTTAGCTATCTAGCTTGCTAAACCAGCACCAAAGCTAGCACACTATCTGGATCTTTTCTTTTTTGTTTAAATTTATTTTTTACTTTTACCCCTTTTTCTCCCCAATTTCATGGTATCCAATTGGTAGTTAGTCTTGTCTCATCGCTGCAACTCCTGTACGGACTCAGGAGAGGCGAAGGTCGAGAGCCATGTGTCATCCGAAACACGACGCAACCAAGCCGCTCTGCTTCTTGACGCTTACTTAACCCGGAAGACAGCCACACCAATGTGTCGGAGGAAACACCGTACAGCTGGCGACCGTGGCGCCCAGCCCGCCACAGGAGTCGCTAGAGCTGGATGGGACAAGGATCTCTAGTGACACAGCGAGCAATTGCGATGCAGTGCCTTAGACCACAGCGCCACTCGGGAGGCCAATCCTTTTCAACAGCATTTTCAGATGAGCAGCACTCAGTGAGTTAGTGTTCACCCTGGTGTAAAAGTAGCTAGTGCCCTTAATGGAGGTGCCAACCCCAAAGAGGAGAAAAGTGCAGGAAATAAGATTATTTTGGGGAGTGGAGAGGACTGTAAGTAAATTAATGAATGTTTACATAGCTAGCTAGCTAAGCACACTGTACAATTCATAATAGATTGGTAGCTATAGATAATTTAGGTTATAAAAGCAGTCTAATTCATGTTAATAAGCTAACCCCATCATTGCTAAGGCCAGTCATTTTTGTCATATGATAATGGTATTTGGTCATGTGATTACGACAGGGGTCAACGACAGGCAGTAGAGAGCGTGAGAACCGCTGATGTTGAGGCAGGGAGATAACGAACAGGTAATCGGGTGAGAATTCAAGGGGTCAACGACAGGCAGTAGAGGACGGCTGATGTTGAGGCAGGGAGATAACGAACAGGTAATCAGGTAAGAATTATAAGGAACTATCAGTTCAACTCCTCTTCTTTGATGACTTGAAGCCCAAGTGCAACAAAACAGTTGATGACTGCATTCTGAGTTGGTTGTCATGACAAGGGTCAGAGACAGGCAGTAGAGAGAGTACCGCCCATGTTGAGGCAGGGAGAGGACGAACAGGTCATTAGGTGAGAATTTATTTATTTAAAAACCATTTTTTTTAACTAGGCAAGTCCGTTAAGATCAAATTCTTATTTTCAATGACGGTCTAGGAACAGTGGGTTAACTGCCTTGTTCAGGGGCAGAATGACAGATTTTTACCTTGTCAGCTTTGGGATTCGATCTTGCAACCTTTCGGTTACTGGCCCAGCTCTCTAACCACTAGGCTACCTGCCGCCCCATGGTGGTTATAAGGCACTATCAGTTCAACTCATAATCTTTGCTGACCACATGCTATAACAAATGTTTTTGCCTGTATTCTGATTATATGCTCTCGGACCCCCCGAGAGTGAACCCATTGACCCCCACCCCCCATATGCAACATAAAATTACGCTCTTGCCTGCATAACACTTGCTTTTAAACAAACATTTGCTGTCATGTTCTTAGCCTGTTAAACCCTGCAATATCCCTCAAAACACAATGATGACGATTTGCATGAGATAAGTATTATTAGAGGAGCTGGGAGTTTGCCAAAAACATTAGGTTTTTAGGGCTGGGATAATATGAGAAAAAATAAGAAACGTGCACACTGCTCCTGCAAGTATCACTGCTCTTCATTGCTCGGCCTCGAGGCATCACTTTGCTCTTCATTACGTATCGGCCTCGGGGCATGCTGCTCTTCATTACGTAGGCATCACTGCTCTTCATTACGTATCGGCCTCGAGGCATCACTGCTCTTCATACGTATCGGCCTCGAGGCATCACTGCTCTTCACGTATCGGCCTCGAGGCATCACTGCTCTTCATTACGTATCGGCCTCGAGGCATCACTGCTCTTCATTACGTATCGGCCTCGAGGCATCACTGCTCTTCATTCTCGGCCTCCGAGGCATCACTGCTCTTCATTACGTATCGGCCTCGAGGCATCACTGCTCTTCATTACGTATCGGCCTCGAGGCATCACTGCTCTTCATTACGTATCGGCCTCGAGGCATCACTGCTCTTCATTACGTATCGGGGCCTCTGCTCTTCATTAGGCATCACTGCTCTTCATTACGTATCGGCCTCGAGGCATCACTGCTCTTCATTACGTATCGGCCTCGAGGCATCACTGCTCTTCATTACGTATCGGCCTCGAGGCATCACTGCTCTTCATTACGTATCGGCCTCGAGGCATCACTGCTCTTCATTACGTATCGGCCTCGAGGCATCACTGCTCTTCACGTATCGGCCTCGGGGCATCACTGCTCTTCATTAAGCTTTACGTATCGGCCTCGAGGCATCACTGCTCTTCATTAGAAGAAACTGCGTATCGGCCTCGAGGCATCACTGCTCTTCATTACGTATCGGCCTCGAGGCATCACTGCTCTTCATTACGTATCGGCCTCGGGCATCACTGCTCTTCATTACGTATCGGAGGCATCACTGCTCTTCATTACGTATCGGCCTCGAGGCATCACTGCTCTTCATTACGTATCGGCCTCATCACTGCTCTTCATTACGTATCGGCCTCGAGGCATCACTGCTCTTCATTCGAGGCATCACTGCTCATTACGTATCGGCCTCGAGGCATCACTGCTCTTCATTACGTATCGGCCTCGAGGCATCACTGCTCTTCATTACGTATCGGCCTCGAGGCATCACTGCTCTTCATTACGTATCGGCCTCGAGGCATCACTGCTCTTCATTACGTATCGGCCTCGAGGCATCACTGCTCTTCATTACGTATCGGCCTCGAGGCATCACTGCTCTTCATTACGTATCGGCCTCGAGGCATCACTGCTCTTCATTACGATCGGCCTCGAGGCATCACTGCTCTTCATTACG
>NW_027013145.1:0-17056 GCF_036934945.1 Oncorhynchus masou masou
CCTCTGTTTAATACAGGGACAGGTTAGAGGATGACCTTTGTTTAATACAGGGACAGGTTAAAGGATGACTGTTTAATACAGGGACAGGCTAGAGGATGACCTCTGTTTAATACAGGGACAGGTTAGAGGATGACCTCTGTTTAATACAGGGACAGGTTAGAGGATGACTGTTTAATACAGGGACAGGTTAAAGGATGACCTCTGTTTAATACAGGGACAGGTTAGAGGATGACCTCTGTTTAATACAGGGACAGGTTTGAGAATGACCTCTGTTTAATACAGGGACAGGTTAGAGGATGACCTCTGTTTAATACAGGGACAGGTCAGAGGATGACCTCTGTTTAATACAGGGACAGGTTAGAGGATGACCTCTGTTTAATACAGGGACAGGTTAGAGGATGACATCTGTTTAATACAGGGACAGGTTAGAGGATGACCTCTGTCCAATACAGGGACAGGTTAGAGGATGACCTCTGTTTAATACAGGGGCAGGTTAAAGGATGACTGTTTAATACAGGGACAGGTTAGAGGATGACCTCTGTTTAATACAGGGACAGGTTAGAGGATGACCTTTGTTTAATACAGGGACAGGTTAAAGGATGACTGTTTAATACAGGGACAGGCTAGAGGATGACCTCTGTTTAATACAGGGACAGGTTAGAGGATGACCTCTGTTTAATACAGGGACAGGTTAAAGGATGACTGTTTAATACAGGGACAGGTTAGAGGATGACTGTTTAATACAGGGACAGGTTAGAGGATGACTGTTTAATACAGGTACAGGTTAGAGGCTCAAACAGGCGCCGACAGAGATGGCCGCCTCAGGTTAGAGGCCAAACAGGTTCCTAGGAAACTATGCAGTTTTTTGTTTTTTTACGTGTTATTTCTTACATTAGTACCCCAGGTCATCTTAGGTTTCATTACATACAGCCGTGAAGAACTACTGTATATAAGATCAGCGTCAACTCACCATCAGTACGACCAAGAATATGTTTTTTCGGCAGAAGATCCTGTGTTCTACCTTACAAACAGGACAACAGGATGGATCGCATGCCAAGCGACCCAAAAAAAGCGACTCCGAAAAAGAGGAAACGTGGCGGTCTCCTGGTCAGACTACGGAGACGGGCACATCGTGCCCACTTCCTAGCATTCTTCTTGCCAATGTCCAGTCTCTTGACAACAAGGTTGATGAAATCCGAGCAAGGGTAGCATTCCAGAGGGACATCAGAGACTGTAACGTTCTGTGCTTCACGGAAACATGGCTCACTGGAGAGACGCTATCCGATGCGGTGCAGCCCAACGGGTTTCTCCACGCATCGCGCCGACAGAAACAAACACCTTTCTGGTAAGAAGAGGGGTGAGGGTGTATGCCTTATGGCTAACGAGGCATGGTGCGATGAAAGAAACATACAGGAACTCAAATCCTTCTGTTCACCTGATTTAGAATTCCTCACAATCAAATGTAGACCGCATTATCTACCAAGAGAATTCTCTTTGATTATAATCACAGCCGTATATCCCCCCCAAGCAGACACGTCGATGGCTCTGAACGAACTTTATTTAACTCTTTGCAAACTGGAAACCATTTATCCGGAGGCTGCATTCATCGTTGTTGGGGATTTTAACAAGGCTAATCTGAAAACAAGACTCTCTAAATTTTATCAGCATATCGATTGCGCAACCAGGGGCGGAAAAACCTTGGATCACTGTTACTCTAACTTCCGCGACGCATGTAAGGCCCTGCCCCGCCCCCCCTTTCGGAAAAGCTGACCACAACTCCATTTTGATGATACCTGCCTACAGACAAAAGCTAAAAAAAAGAAGCTCCCACGCTGAGGTCTGTCCAACGCTGGTCCGACCAAGCTGACTCCACACTCCAAGACTGCTTCCATCACGTGGACTGGGACATGTTTCGTATTGCGTCAAATAACAACATTGACGAATACGCTGATTCGGTGTGCGAGTTCATTAGAACGTGCGTTGAAGATGTCGTTCCCATAGCAACGATTAAAACATTCCCTAACCAGAAACCTTGGATTGATGGCAGCATTCGCGTGAAACTGAAAGCACGAACCACTGCTTTCAATCAGGGCAAGGTGTCTGGTAACATGACTGAATACAAACAATGCAGCTATTCCCTCCGTAAGGCTATCAAACAAGCTAAGCGTCAGTACAGAGACAAAGTAGAATCCCAATTCAACGGCTCAGACACAAGAGGCATGTGGCAGGGTCTACAGTCAATCACGGACTACAGGAAGAAATCCAGCCCAGTCACGGACCAGGATGTCTTGCTCCCAGGCAGACTAAATAACTTTTTTGCCCGCTTTGAGGACAATACAGTGCCACTGACACTGCCTGCAACGGAAAAATGCGGTCTCTCCTTCACTGCAGCGAGGTGAGTAAAACATTTAAACGTGTTAACCCTCGCAAGGCTGCAGGTCCAGACGGCATCCCCAGCCGCGCCCTCAGAGCATGCGCAGACCAGCTGGCTGGTGTGTTTATGGACATATTCAATCAATCCCTATACCAGTCTGCTGTTCCCACATGCTTCAAGAGGGCCACCATTGTTCCTGTTCCCAAGAAAGCTAAGGTAACTGAGCTAAACGACTACCGCCCCGTAGCACTCACTTCCGTCATCATGAAGTGCTTTGAGAGACTAGTCAAGGACCATATCACCTCCACCCTACCTGACACCCTAGACCCACTCCAATTTGCTTACCACTCAAATAGGTCCACAGACGATGCAATCTCAACCACACTGCACACTGCCCTAACCCATCTGGACAAGAGGAATACCTATGTGAGAATGCTGTTCATCGACTACAGCTCGGCATTCAACACCATAGTACCCTCCAAGCTCGTCATCAAGCTCGAGACCCTGGGTCTCGGCCCCGCCCTGTGCAACTGGGTACTGGACTTCCTGACGGGCCGCTCCCAGGTGGTGAGGGTAGGTAACAACATCTCCTCCCCGCTGATCCTCAACACTGGGGCCCCACAAGGGTGCGTTCTGAGCCCTCTCCTGTACTCCCTGTTCACCCACGACTGCGTGGCCACGCACGCCTCCAACTCAATCATCAAGTTTGCGGACGACACAACAGTGGTAGGCTTGATTACCAACAACGACGAGACGGCCTACAGGGAGGAGGTGAGGGCCCTCGGAGTGTGGTGTCAGGAAAATAACCTCACACTCAACGTCAACAAAACTAAGGAGATGATTGTGGACTTCAGGAAACAGCAGAGGGAACACCCCCTATCCACATCGATGGAACAGTAGTGGAGAGAGTAGCAAGTTTTAAGTTCCTCGGCATACACATCACAGACAAACTGAATTGGTCCACTCACACAGACAGCATCGTGAAGAAGGCGCAGCAGCGCCTCTTCAATCTCAGGAGGCTGAAGAAATTCGGCTTGTCACCAAAAAGCACTCACAAACTTCTACAGATGCACAATCGAGAGCATCATGGCGGGCTGTATCACCGCCTGGTACGGCAACTGCTCCGCCCTCAACCGTAAGGCTCTCCAGAGGGTAGTGAGGTCTGCACAACGCATCACCGGGGGCAAACTACCTGCCCTCCAGGACACCTACACCACCCGATGTTACAGGAAGGCCATAAAGATCATCAAGGACATCAACCACCCGAGCCACTGCCTGTTCAACCCGCTATCATCCAGAAGGCGAGGTCAGCACAGTGCATCAAAGCTGGGACCGAGAGACTGAAAAACAGCTTCTATCTCAAGGCCATCAGACTGTTAAACAGCCACCACTAACATTGAGTGGCTGCTGCCAACACACTGACACTGACTCAACTCCAGCCACTTTAATAATGGGAATTGATGGGAAATGATGTAAATATATCACTAGCCACTTTAAACAATGCTACCTTATATAATGTTACTTACCCTACATTATTCATCTCATATGCATACGTATATACTGTACTCTATATCATCGACTGCATCCTTATGTAATACATGTATCACTAGCCACTTTAACTATGCCACTTTGTTTACATACTCATCTCATATGTATATACTGTACTCGATACCATCTACTGTATCTTGCCTATGCAATCTTGCCTATGCAGGTTAGAAGATGACCTCTGTTTAATACAGGGACAGGTTAGAGGATGACCTCTGTTTAATACAGGGACAGGTTAGAGGATGACTGTTTAATACAGGGACAGGTTAGAGAATGACCTCTGTTTAATACAGGGACAGGTTAGAGGATGACCTCTGTTTAATACAGGGACAGGTTAGAGGATGACCTCTGTTTAATACAGGGACAGGTTAGAGGATGACCTCTGTTTAATACAGGGACAGGTTAGAGGATGACCTCTGTTTAATACAGGGACAGGTTAGAGGATGACCTCTGTTTAACACAGGGACAGGTTAGAGGATGACCTCTGTTTAATACAGGGACAGGTTAGAGGATGACCTCTGTTTAATACAGGGACAGGTTAAAGGATGACTGTTTAATTCAGGGACAGGCTAAAGGATGACTGTTTAATACAGGGACAGGTTAGAGGATGACCTCTGTTTAATACAGGGACAGGTTAGAGGATGACTGTTTAATACAGGGACAGGTTAAAGGATGACCTCTGTTTAATACAGGGACAGGTTAGAGGATGACTGTTTAATACAGGGACAGGTTAAAGGATGACCTCTGTTTAATACAGGGACAGGTTAGAGGATGACTGTTTAATACAGGGACAGGTTAGAGGATGACTGTTTAATACAGGGACAGGCTAGAGGATGACCTCTGTTTAATACAGGGACAGGCTAGAGGATGACCTCTGTTTACATTGCTTTACCCATAACTACACTGCCTTACCCATAACTACACTGCCTTACCCATAACTACACTGCCTTACCCATAACTACACTGCCTTACCCATAATTACACTGCCTTACCCATAATTACACTGCCTTACCCATAACTACACTGCCTTACCCATAATTACACTGCCTTACCCTGCCTCCTAGCAATGCACATGCACATGCACACTCAAACCAAACACACACTGTCCTCCCTCCCCCTACACTGTCCTCCCTCCCTCTACACTGTCCTCCCTCCCCCTACACTGTCCTCCCTCCCTCTACACTGTCCTCCCTCCCCCTACACTGTCATCCCTCCCTCCCCCCCCACACACACTGCCCACACACACACTGCCGCACACACACACACACACACACACACACACACACACACACACACACACACACACACACACACACACTGTCCTCCCTCCTCCCTCCCCCTCCCCACCACACTGCCCCCCCCACATGACCCCCCCCCCCACACACACACACACTGTCCTCCCCCCTCCCCCCCCACACACACTCTCCCAGTGTCCCCTCCCTCCTGTGACCTTTGCTCACACACTCTTCCACAGGAATGTCTACAATCCAATCCAGATGCTCACCCTGACCCCACCACCCCACTACCTCCCTCCGGCCACTGTCCTCTAGCCCCCCCTGGCCAGCACATCCCAATCGCTATGGACCTTGCAGCCCCTCTGCATGACCCCCCTCTCTCAGCCCATCAGCCCCCACTCAGTTCCACTTTACACACACACACACACACACACACACACACACACACACACACACACACACACACACACACACACACACACACACACACACACACACACACACACACACACACAGAAACACAGAGTACATTTTGACAGAATTCTGCATGCAGAGTCTCAAATGGGTGTTTGTCCCATTTTGTGAATTATTGGTTGGTGAGTGAACCCCAGACCTCACAACCATAGAGGGCAACTCTCTCTCTGTCTTTCTCTCTCACTTTCTCTCTCACTTTTTTCTCTCTCTCTCTCTCTCTCTCTCTCTCTCTCTCTCTCTCTCTCTCTCTCTCTCCATGTCTCTCTTAATTCAATTTCAATGTCTCTCTCTGTCCCTCTCTCTCTCTCTCCTCCCTCAGTCACAGTACTGTCTATATTTCTGCCACACAGCTCTAATACACACACTGATCTATTCCTGCCCCCAGCTAACACATAAACAAACACACGCACAAGTAATTATCCTACTTTCCACAAATCCTGCCCCGGCTTCTCTCTCCCTCTCCTTTCTCTCTCTCTCTCTCTCTCTCTCTCTCTCTCTCTCTCTCCCTCTAAAACACACACTCTCTCTCTTTCTCTCTCTCTCTAAAACACACACCCACTCTCTTTCTCTCTCTCTCTGTCACACACACACCCCCACACATACACACACTCACTCACTCATACACATACTTACACAAACACAGAGCTGCGCAGCGGCGGTGCAGAACTGAATGGTGGTCTTTGAGAGCGAGTTTGGCCAGGGGCCACATGAGGAGAAGCTGTGTCTGGGAGGGGTCACCAAGTTCAGCCACCCCACTGCCACAACCCAGCCCAGGGGGATAACAGGCCTGATCAGCAGGAGATAGCAGGGGATGACACACACACAGGAGGGAAAACACACACACAGAGCGGAACACACACACTCACATACACACACACACAGGAGGGAAAACACACACACAGAGAGAGGAACACACACACACAGGAGGGAAAAAACACACAGAGAGCGAGACACACACACCCATATACACACACAGGAGGGAAAACACACACAGGAGGGAAAACACACAGAGAGAGGAACACATTACACACCCACATACACACACAGAGGAGGGAAAACACACACAGGAGGGAAAACACACACACAGAGAGGAACACACACACCCACATACACACACACAGGAGAGAAAACACACACACAGAGCGGAACACACACACCCACATACACACACACAGGAGAGAAAACACACAAACAGAGCGGAACACACACACCCACATACACACACACAGGAGAGAAAACACACACACAGAGCGGAACACACACACTCACATACACACACACAGGAGAGAAAACACACACACAGAGCGGAACACACACACCCACATACACACACAGAGGAGGGAAAACACACACACACAGAGCGGGACATACACAAACAGAGCGGGACACACACACGCACAGGAGAGAAAACACACACAGAGAGCGGGACACACACACAAAGAGCACTTAACTAACAGAGAGCGGGACTCACACACACAAACTCTGCAGAGTTACCACAAGACCTGTGTTCTAATCTAACATAACCTAGTGTAACATAACCTAGTGGAGACCTGTAACATATTCTAGTGGAGACCTGTAACATAACCTGGTGGAGACCTGTAACATAACCTAGTGGAGACCTGTAACATAACCTAGTGGAGACCTGTAACATAACCTAGTGGAGACCTGTAACATAACCTAGTGGAGTACAGGAACATAACCTAGTGGAGACCTGTAACATAACCTAGTGGAGATCTGTAACATAACCTAGTGGAGACCTGTAACATAACCTAGTGGAGTACAGGAACATAACCTAGTGGAGACCTGTAACATAACCTAGTGAAGACCTGTAACATAACCTAGTGGAGACCTGTAACATAACCTAGTGGAGACCTGTAACATAACCTAGTGGAGACCTGTAACATAACCTAGTGGAGAGTAACATAACCTGTAACATAACCTAGTGGAGACTTGTAACATAACCTAGTGGAGACCTGTAACATAACCTAGTGGAGACCTGTAACATAACCTAGTGGAGACCTGTAACATAACCTAGTTGAGATCTGTAACATAACCCAGTGGAGATCTGTAACATAACCTAGTGGAGATCTGTAACATAACCTAGTGGAGACCTGTAACATAACCTAGTGGAGTACAGGAACATAACCTAGTGGAGACCTGTAACATAACCTAGTGGAGACCTGTAACATAACCTAGTGGAGACCTGTAACATAACCTAGTGGAGACCTGTAACATAACCTAGTGGAGACCTGTAACATAACCTAGTGGAGACCTATAACATAACCTAGTGGAGACCTGTAACATAACCTAGTGGAGATCTGTAACATAACCTAGTGGAGATCTGTAACATAACCTAGTGGAGACCTGTAACATAACCTAGTGGAGACCTATAACATAACCCAGTGGAGATCTGTAACATAACCTAGTGGAGACCTGTAACATAACCTAGTGGAGACCTGTAACATAACCTAGTGGAGACATGTAACATAACCTAGTGGAGACCTGTAACATAACCTAGTGGAGTACAGGAACATAACCTAGTGGAGACTTGTAACATAACCTAGTGGAGACCTGTAACATAACCTAGTGGAGACCTGTAACATAACCTAGTGGAGACCTGTAACATAACCTAGTTGAGATCTGTAACATAACCTAGTGGAGATCTGTAACATAACCTAGTGGAGACCTGTAACATAACCTAGTGTACAGGAACATAACCTAGTGGAGACCTGTAACATAACCTAGTGGAGACCTGTAACATAACCTAGTGGAGACCTGCAACATAACCTAGTGGAGTACAGGAACATAACCTAGTGGAGACCTGTAACATAACCTAGTGGAGACCTGTAACATAACCTAGTGGAGACCTGTAACATAACCTAGTGGAGTACAGGAACATAACCTAGTGGAGACCTGCAACATAACCTAGTGGAGACCTGTAACATAACCTAGTGGAGACCTGTAACATAACCTAGTTGAGATCTGTAACATAACCCAGTGGAGATCTGTAACATAACCTAGTGGAGATCTGTAACATAACCTAGTGGAGACCTGTAACATAACCTAGTGGAGATCTGTAACATAACCTAGTGGAGACCTGTAACATAACCTAGTGGAGACCTGTAACATAACCTAGTGGAGATCTGTAACATAACCTAGTGGAGACCTGTAACATAACCTAGTGGAGACCTATAACATAACCTAGTGGAGACCTGTAACATAACCTAGTGGAGATCTGTAACATAACCTAGTGGAGATCTGTAACATAACCTAGTGGAGACCTGTAACATAACCTAGTGGAGACCTATAACATAACCCAGTGGAGATCTGTAACATAACCTAGTGGAGACCTGTAACATAACCTAGTGGAGACCTGTAACATAACCTAGTGGAGACATGTAACATAACCTAGTGGAGACCTGTAACATAACCTAGTGGAGTACAGGAACATAACCTAGTGGAGACCTGTAACATAACCTAGTGGAGACCTGTAACATAACCTAGTGGAGACCTGTAACATAACCTAGTGGAGTAACATAACCAGATCTGTAACATAACCCAGTGGAGATCTGTAACATAACCTAGTGGAGATCTGTAACATAACCTAGTGGAGACCTGTAACATAACCTAGTGGAGTACAGGAACATAACCTAGTGGAGACCTGTAACATAACCTAGTGGGACCTGTAACATAACCTAGTGGAGACCTGCAACATAACCTAGTGGAGTACAGGAACATAACCTAGTGGAGACCTGTAACATAACCTAGTGGAGAGTAACATAACCTAGTGGAGACCTGTAACATAACCTAGTGGAGTACAGGAACATAACCTAGTGGAGACCTGCAACATAACCTAGTGGAGACCTGTAACATAACCTAGTGGAGACCTGTAACATAACCTAGTTGAGATCTGTAACATAACCCAGTGGAGATCTGTAACATAACCTAGTGGAGATCTGTAACATAACCTAGTGGAGACCTGTAACATAACCTAGTGGAGATCTGTAACATAACCTAGTGGAGACCTGTAACATAACCTAGTGGAGACCTGTAACATAACCTAGTGGAGATCTGTAACATAACCTAGTGGAGACCTGTAACATAACCTAGTGGAGACCTGTAACATAACCTAGTGGAGACCTGTAACATAACCTAGTGGAGACCTGTAACATAACCTAGTGGAGACCTGTAACATAACCTAGTGGAGATCTGTAACATAACCTAGTGGAGACCTGTAACATAACCTAGTGGAGACCTGTAACATAACCTAGTGGAGACCTGTAACATAACCTAGTGGAGTACAGGAACATAACCTAGTGGAGACCTATAACATAACCTAGTGGAGACCTGTAACATAACCTAGTGGAGATCTGTAACATAACCTAGTGGAGATCTGTAACATAACCTAGTGGAGACCTGTAACATAACCTAGTGGAGACCTATAACATAACCCAGTGGAGATCTGTAACATAACCTAGTGGAGACCTGTAACATAACCTAGTGGAGACCTGTAACATAACCTAGTGGAGTCTGTAACATAACCTAGTGGAGATCTGTAACATAACCTAGTGGAGACCTGTAACATAACCTAGTGGAGACCTATAACATAACCCAGTGGAGATCTGTAACATAACCTAGTGGAGACCTGTAACATAACCTAGTGGAGACCTGTAACATAACCTAGTGGAGACCTATAACATAACCTAGTGGAGACCTGTAACATAACCTAGTGGAGATCTGTAACATAACCTAGTGGAGACCTGTAACATAACCTAGTGGAGACCTGTAACATAACCTAGTCAGATGTAAGTGGAGGGGAGTCCTTCATACATTTTTCAAAGCACAGCAATACAAACCATATGTGTTGGAGGTACAGATCATAATGTCTTGCTGCTGAAAGGTGCATTGGTAATATGAGATACAGATCATAATGTCTTGCTGCAGAAAGGTGCATTGGTAATATGAGATACAGATCATAATGTCTTGCTGCTGAAAGGTGCATTGGTAATATGAGATACAGATCATAATGTCTTGCTGCTGAAAGGTGCATTGGTAATATGAGATACAGATCATAATGTCTTGCTGCTGAAAGGTGCATTGGTAATATGAGATACAGATCATAATGTCTTGCTGCAGAAAGGTGCATTGGTAATATGAGGTACAGATCATAATGTCTTGCTGCTGAAAGGTGCATTGGTAATATGAGATACAGATCATAATGTCTTGCTGCTGAAAGGTGCATTGGTAATATGAGATACAGATCATATGTCTTGCTGCTGAAAGGTGCATTGGTAATATGAGATACAGATCATAATGTCTTGCTGCTGAAAGGTGCATTGGTAATATGAGATACAGATCATAATGTCTTGCTGCAGAAAGGTGCATTGGTAATATGACATACTCTCTCGCAAGGTGATGCCAACTGCCAAGTTCATTAGGAAATGTCTAATCATGAAATACCCATACAACGTACAGACAACATATAACCACAAAGTATACACAGAATGACATTGTTACTGATGGCATTCTGCCCATGGTCGGGTTGGTATCAGGCCAGTAAGAGAAGTTAATATACAATCTGTTGTATCTCCTGTCTCTTGCTGTCTGGCTCACTTTCAGAGCAATCAGGTCACATTGGTGGGCACTAGAACCTATCCTTTCAAAGGACACTAGCCCCACCCTAGATCATAACCCTAATAACTTATATATATATATATATATATATATCCCATTTAGCAGACGCTTTTGTCCAAAGCGACTTACAAGTCGGCTGGGGCCACTACTTTTTTACATGGGTGGCCCCCTCTGACGCTTGGCGTTGCAAGCGCCATTTGGGCTCACGCCTACCACCCCTCTGATTGGTCCTTTGGTCATTTGAGTCCTTCCCGAGGATTCGTTTTAATACTGACTCACCTGTATAATGTATTGATGTTCCCAGAGGTAGAGTAGTAGTAGGAGATAGGTATAGCCTTCACAAGAACTTAGTTAATCATTTTCATGTGTTTGATATCTAATTCAGAGTAATGTCCTACAGTGACCTGTGTCTCCCACCTACCTTGAAAGTGTGTGTGTGTGTACGTGTGTACATGTGTGTTCTCTGTCCTGCCAGATTCCAACAGCTTATATCTGTCTAACCCCACATATGTCAACACGACACGGCAATCACCTGTTTCATACACCCTCCAGCCACAGACTGATAAACACAATCACATGATGTTTGAATAAGACTGTGTTGTAACCTGACCAATGAGGTAGAAGATGGAGAAGAATGGATAGTGGATACCAGACCTGCATTCAAATAGTATTTGAATACTAATAATTTAAACTTTAGCAGTGCTTGAGCTTATCACACTCACGGAAAGTGGGCCACAAATGCCCTGGCTCCGTCTCCCTCCCTTCTCCCTCTGTCTGCTTCTCTGACCTCCTGAGAGTCTGGGTACATGTGGTAACTTCATCAAGCCTCTGCCAGCAGAGTAGATCTCCCTCTAAGTTGTGTAACTCACATCACACACTGCCAACGTGTTTAAGTTGATGTTTGTTTATGTAGCAGAAAGTCCCCCGTCATCCCCTTTAAACGGTCAAATCCTCCCTGTGATGCCTAGTCACTTTACCCCTACACATATCTACCTGTTTCTCTCCAGTATCCCTGCACATTGTAAATATGCTATTGGAACTGACCCTCTATATAACTTCTTACTTTCTCCTGTTCTTCTTATCTTTTATTTCAGCGTGTTTCTGTTCTACCTTGTGTTGTTTGTAGTGTTACATTGATATTGAAATCTGCATTGGTGTTATTTTTGTTGAAAGGCATTTCTGTACTTATGCACGTGACATTAACCTGGAAAACGTCCGGACCCCCCATCAGATCCCCTCCTGTGGCTGATGGTCCTATCACTGTGCTCTGTTCTCCGTGCTGCCTGGGGCAGAATCCACTCTGGGGGTCTGGACATAAAAGCCCCTCTTATATCCCACACACCCCAGTAGCTCCACGTGTAAACCATTACAAGACCTGACCTGAGGACAGATGCTATACATCATCTTCTCTTCCCCTTTTTTAACTAGCCCAACCCTGCTAACATTAGCCTGGTCTCAGATCTGTCTGTGCTGTCTTGCCAACTCCTATGGTTATTTACGCCAAACAGTGACAATAACCATAGGAGTTAGCAAGCTGTCACCCTATAAACTGAGCAATCCAACAGTGGTACAGTCCAGGCTGTCATACAGGCTGGGTTGGAATGTTGCAATACCCTGGAAAAAAGAGGGGGGTGATGGAGAGACATTCTAAGGATACTGTTAAAGCTGTATCTATAAAATGTCTCAAGGAGTCCTATGTAACAGTTCACTGTACATGACAGCAATCATCTCTCACGAATAGAATGATGAATAGCATGTGATCGGCCCTATAGAAATACTAGGCACATTCAGAGCAACTATAAAACAGTCCCCTCTCGAGTTCCGCCTGGCCAAACTCTTCTCATGTCCCCGTTTAGTACTACAGGGTATGTTGAAAAAGTGAATCAGTGGTGCTGTAAATGAATGACTCCGCTGCATGTTGATTCACCTCAGGATACCCTCTCTGTACAGTAATGACTCTGGAGAAGGGCCCTGGCTGGAAGTGAGTCACTGTGGATTCTAGAACCAGCGGAGGTCAGAAGGAAGGGGGAGCTAGCTGGCCCTGTGTGTGTTTCTGTGTGTGTGTTTCTGTGTGTGTGTGTGTGTGTGTGTGTGTGTGTGTGTGTGTGTGTGTGTGTGTGTGTGTGTGTGTGTGTGTGTGTGTGTGTGTGTGTGTGTGTGTGTGTGTGTGTGTGTGTGTGTGTGTGTGTGTTTCTGTGTGTGTGTGTGTGTGTGTGTGTGTGTGTGTGTGTGTGTGTGTGTGTGTGTGTGTGTGTGTGTGTGTGTGTGTGTGTGTGTGTGTGTGTGTGTGTGTGTTTCTGTGTGTGTGTGTGTGTGTGTGTGTGTGTGTGTGTGTACGGCCCAGTCAGTGATTTAGGAGGGGGCAGTGGCGGGATGGCGGGAGGCTGTGAAGTTTGGGGAAGGGGTGTTGCTTGGCCCCTGTGCAGACTTCCTCACTCAGCCGTGGGGTCGCTAGCCTCTTTGAAAGGCGGCTTTGTGCCTCCAGAGCCCCCTCTCGCCCTGCCAAGGCAAAGCAAACACAGGCTGTAACAGCTGAATGAGAGCGAGGGGGTGAGGAGAGTGAATGAGAGGTCTGTGTCTCCTCTGTTTTACCTCCCTTTCCCATCCTATTCCAGGTTCTTTTCTGCCTCCCCTGTAAGGAAGTACCCAACTCAACACACTTCCCTTTGGCGCTTTGGAAAGGTGAGGTGAGGGTGGGGAGAGGTAATGCATATGCTGGGTGGTGGGCAAGTCAGAGCGATGGTTGGGTGAGGTGGAAGGTCACATGGGGGGAGAGCTGGAAAGTCACATGGGGGAGATGTGGAAAATCACATGGCGGAGAGGTGGAAGATCACATGGGGAGAGGTGGAAGGTCACATGGGGTGAGAGGTTGAAGGTGACATGGGGGAGAGGTGGAAGATGACATGGGGGAGAGGTGGAAGGTCACATGGGGGAGAGGTGGAAGGTCACATGGGGGAGAGGTGGAAGGTCACATGGGGGAGAGGTGGAAGGTCAAATGGGGGAGAGGTGGAAGGTCACATAGGAGAGAGGTGGAAGGTGACATAGGGGAGAGGTGGAAGGTAACATGGGGGAGAGGTGGAAGGTGACATAGGGGAGAGGTGGAAGGTACCATGGGGGAGAGGTGGAAGGTAACATGGGGGAGAGGTGGAAGGTGACATAGGGGAGAGGTGGAAGGTAACATGGGGGAGAAGTGTAAGGTGACATAGGGGAGAGGTGGAAGGTACCATGGGGAGAGGTGGAAGGTAACACGGGGGAGAGGTGAGGGTGAGGTGGGGGAGAGGTGGAAGGTGACATGTGGGACAGGTGGAAGGTGACTGGCGGGAGAGGGGAGGGTGAGGTGGGGAGAGGTGGAAGGTGACATGGGGAGAGGTGGAAGGTGACATGGCAGAGAGGTGGAAGTTGACATAGGGGAGAGGTGGAAGGTACCATGGGGGAGAGGTAGAAGGTAACATGGGGGAGAGGTGGAAGGTAACATGGGGGAGAGGTGAGGGTGAGGTGGGGGAGAGGTGGGGAGTTGACATGGGGAGAGGTGGAAGGTAACATGGGGGGAGAGGTGGTGAGGTGGGGGAGAGGTGGAAGGTGACATGTGGGACAGGTGGAAGGTGACAGGCGGGAGAGGTGAGGGTGAGGTGGGGGAGAGGTGGAAGGTGACATGGGGGAGAGGTGGAAGGTAACATGGGGGAGAGGTGGAAGTTGACATGGGGGAGAGGTGGAAGATAACATGGGGGAGAGGTGGAAGGTAACATGGGGGAGAGGTGAGGGTGAGGTGGGGGAGAGGTGGAAGGTGACAGGCGGGAGAGGTGAGGGTGAGGTGGGGGAGAGGTGGAAGGTGACATGGGGGAGAGGTGGAAGGTGACATGGCAGAGAGGTGGAAGGTAACATGGGGGGAGAGGTGAGGGTGAGGTGGGTGGTGGGTGGGAGCTAGATTAGGTGAAGGGTCAGGAGGATGTAGTGGGATGGGGTGTTTCAACACCTCTATTGTTCCAGGCTGGATCAGAGATGACCTCTGACCCTGCTCTGACCTACTGATCTTTATATCAGATTAGATATACACTCAGTGTTATATTTCAGCGTAGCAAGACACTGTGGATACTGGAGTAGGTTCTGAGAGAAACTAATCTATGGTATAACAAGACCAAAATTATGTCATGGATGGATCTCGTGTGTGTGTGTGTGTGTGTGTGCGTGTGTGTGTGTGTGTGTGTGTGTGTGTGTGTGTGTGTGTGTGTGTGTGTGTGTGTGTGTGTGTGTGTGTGTGTGTGTGTGTGTGTGTGTGTGTGTGTGTGTGTGTGTGTGTGAGATCATAACCCCCTCTCTGAGCCTGATTGTAACTGATCCCCCTCCTGCTGTGGACCTCTCTCAGTGCTTTCACACTGGCTGTGATCCTATCCCACAATCCAAGGCCTCAGAGGGGAGGTCCTCCTGTGTCCTAGTCCTGTTCTCACACACATTCACAGAAGCAGCTGAACTGTTGACTTTGTCCCTCAGCCCCAACCACCATTATCTTATGTTATCTGAAGGGATTACTCTCTAGCTCAACCCTCTTGCATTAGTTATGATAACATTTATGGGTCAGCCATAAAGTGGAGGTCTATAATGTGTCCTCATCTGGGAGCAGTCTCCTTGCAGTTTCCATGAGGTTTTAGTGTTAGCAATGGCACTGAGTGAAACTTTTTATTTAACCTTTATTTAACTAGGCAAGTCAGTCTAGGACGGCCAGGAACAGCCTTGTTCAGTGGCAGCATGACAGCCTTGCCACAGGGGCAGCATGACAGCCTTGTTCAGGGGCAGCATGACAGCCTTGTTCATGGGCAGCATGACAGCCTTGTTCTGTGGGCAGCATGACAGCCTTGTTCAGGGGCAGCATGACAGCCTTGTTCAGGGGCAGCATGACAGCCTTGTTCAGGGGCAGCATGACAGCTTTTGTTCCAGGGCGGCATGACAGCCTTGTTCGGGGGCAGCATGACAGCCTTGTTCAGGGGCAGCATGACAGCCTTGTTCAGGGGCAGCATGACAGCCTTGTTCAGGGGCAGCATGACAGCCTTGTTCAGGCAGCATGACAGCCTTGTTCAGGGGCAGCATGACAGCCTTGTTCAGCGCATGACAGCCTTGTCTGGGGGCAGCATGACAGCCTTAGCCCGGGGGCAGCATGACAGCCTTGTTCAGGGGCAGCATGACAGCCTTGTTCAGGGGCAGCATGACAGCCTTGTTCAGGGGCAGCATGACAGCCTTGTTCAGGGGCAGCATGGACAGCCTTTGTTCAGGGCATGACAGCCTTGTTCAGGGGCAGCATGACAGATTTTTATCAGCTCGGGGATTCTTGCAACCTTTCTTTTACTGGCCCAATGCTCTAACCACCAGGCTACCTGTCTCTAACCACCGGGCTACCTGTCTCTAACCACCGGGCTACCTGTCTCTAACCACCAGGCTACCTGTTTCTAACCACCAGGCTACCTGTCTCTAACCACCAGGCTACCTGTCTCTAACCACCAGGCTACCTGTCTCTAACCACCGGGCTACCTGTCTCTAACCACCGGGCTACCTGTCTCTAACCACCAGGCTACCTGTTTCTAACCACCAGGCTACCTGTCTCTAACCACCAGGCTACCTGTCTCTAACCACCAGGCTACCTGTCTCTAACCACCGGGTTACCTGTCTCTAACCACCGGGCTACCTGTCTCTAACCACCGGGCTACCTGTCTCTAACCACCGGGCTCCTGTCTCTAACCACCAGGCTACCTGTCTCTAACCACCAGGCTACCTGTCTCTAACCACCAGGCTACCTGTCTCTAAC
>NW_027013146.1:0-17053 GCF_036934945.1 Oncorhynchus masou masou
CTCTCTCTCTCCTTCCCCTTTCTCTCCTTTCATCCCTCTCTCTCTCCTTTCATCCCTCTCTCTCTCCTTCCCCCTTTCTCTCCTTTCATCCCCCTCTCTCCTTCCCCTTTCTCTCCTCTTCATCCCTCTCTCCTTTCATCCATTTCTCTCTCCTTCCCCTTTCATCCCTCTCTCTCCTTCCCCCTTTCATCCCTCTCTCGCTCTCTCCTTCCCCCTTTCTCTCCTTTCATCCTCTCTCTCTCCTTCCCCTTTTCTCTCCTTTCATCCCCCCCTCTCTCCTTCCCTTTGCTCTCCTTTCATCCATTTCTCTCTCCTTCCCCTTTCATCCCTCTCTCTCCTTCCCCCTTTCTCTCCTTTCATCCCTCTCTCTCTCTCCTTTCATCCCTCTCTCTCTCCTTCCCCTTTTCTCTCCTTTCATCTCTCTCTCTCCTTCCCCTTTTCTCTCCTTTTATCCCTCTCTCTCCTTCCCCTTTTCTCTCCTTTCATCCCTCTCTCTCTCCTTCCCCCTTTCTCTCCTTCATCCCTCTCTCCTTTCATCCATTTCTCCTTCTTCCCCTTTCATCCCTCTCCTTCCCCCTTTCTCTCCTTTCATCCCTCTCCTTCCTTTTCTCCTTTCATCCCCTCTCCTTTCATCCCCCTCTCTCCTTCCCCTTTCTCCTTTCATCCCCTCTCTCCTTTCATCCCCCTCTCCTTCCCCTTTTCTCTACTTTCATCCCTCTCTCTCCTTCCCCTTTTCTCTACTTTCATCCCTCTCTCTCCTTCCCCTTTTCTCTACTTTCATCCCTCTCTCTCTCCTTCCCCTTTTCCTTTCATCCCTCTCTCTCTCCTTCCCCTTTCTACTTTCATCCCTCTCTCATTTTCCTCTCCTCGTCCCTCTCCCTCTCTCCTAATTTTCTCTCTCTAGTGTCTGTTGTAGACAATCTCTGGGGAGTGTTGTGAGTCTCTCTCCCTCTCACCAGGATAGACCAGAGTGTCAGTGTGTGTAGGGGGGTGGGGTGGGGGTGATAAGCTACAGGAGGAATGGAAGATGAGAGGTAAACAGCCTGACAGATTCAGCTGTGGGAAATGGCACCATGACACACACACACACACACACACACACACACACACACACACACACACACACACACACACACACACACACACACACACACACTCACACACACACACACACACTCATATTGCCACGTGTGAGGTCTCTGTGTATATGCATGTGTAGGTGAGGTATGTGTGAGTGTAGGTGACGTGTGTGTGTGTTCGTGTGATTAGTTTTCAGGAGAGGACAGAGGGCTCCCCTGAGGAGTCTCAACTGTGCTCTGGGCACAAGTCTCTCATCCTAATACCATAAGGATCACTGCCTGAGATTGCGTGGGTTTTTTTGTGTGTGTGTGTGTGTGTGTGTGTGTGTGTGTGTGTGTGTGTGTGTGTGTGTGTGTGTGTGACCGCACACTGTTGGGGTGAATGGGCTGATGTGAGAATGAGGTAGTGATCCATGCCAACCTGAGAAACAGCAGGACACACACACGCACGCACACACATGTACACACACACACACACACAGGACATGAAATATGGTAATGGAAGAGTGACTAATTTGTGGAAAAATTGTCTACCGATGGAACTTATACAAATGAAATGTATGTAATATTGTATTTACTGAGTTGTACGAACTCTTGTCATGTTTTATAATCAACTCCTAATATTAAGCTCTTTCAATGGCAGTATTTTTTTTTACTCCAAATGGCTGATAATAACTCATAATGGCTGATCATTACAAAATCATAATAACACCTTTTAAGGTTTCTCTGCTTATGAAAAGCATTATGTTTCATACTGCCGATAGACATGTTGTCTAGGTATGTTCCCATGGCAACACCTTCTCCCTTTGTCAGTACCAGGATGCCGTCATAGAGTCGTCTTCCGTGGTGAAAGGACAAACACACATACACAGAGCTCGACTCACGACAGCCTACAGGCAAACAAAGCACTCAGAGGGAGGGAGGGGGTGGATGGATAGATGGCTGGATGGAGGAAGGGAAGAAAAGGATGGAGGGGTAGAGAATCTTTCATTTTCAGCATGAAGGAGATATAATTATCCGGAAGCCCTGAGAAGCTTTCAGTCCATCTCCGTGACGGAACTCCACACCTCCACACTCCTCTGTACACCTCTCTCGGTCTCTTTTTCCTTGGCTCTTCTCTCTCTTCCCTGTGTACCTCACCCCTTTTCCCATTCCCCTCTCACCTCATTCACTAACACCCCCCTTTTCCCATTCCCCCTCTCACCTCATTCACTAACACCCCCCCTTTTCCCATTCCCCCTCTCACCTCATTCACTAACACCCCCTTTTCCCATTCCCCCTCTCACCTTATTCACTAACACCCCCCTTTTCCCCATTCCCCCTCTCACCTTATTCACTAACACCCCCCCTTTTCCCATTCCCCCTCTCACCTTATTCACTAACACCCCCTTTTCCCGTTCCCCCTCTCACCTTATTCACTAACACCCCCCTTTCCCGTTCCCCTCTCACCTTATTCACTAACACCCCCCTTTTCCCGTTCCCCTCTCACCTTATTCACTAACACCCCCTTTTCCGTTCCCCTCTCACCTTATTCACTAACACCCCCCTTTTCCCGTTCCCCCTCTCACCTTATTCACTAACACCCCCCCCCCTTTTCCCGTTCCCCCTCTCACCTCATTCACTAACACCCCCCCCCTTTTCCCATTCCCCCTCTCACCTCATTCACTAACACCCCCTTTTCCCTCCCCCTCTCACCTTATTCACTAACACCCCCCCTTTTCCCGTTCCCCCTCTCCACCTTATTCACTAACACCCCCTTTTCCCGTTCCCCCTCTCACCTCATTCACTAACACCCCCCCTTTTCCCGTTCCCCCTCTCACCTTATTCACTAACACCCCCCCCCCCCTTTTCCCGTTCCCCCTCTCACCTCATTCACTAACACCCCCCCTTTTCCCGTTCCCCCTCTCACCTTATTCACTAACACCCCCTTTTCCCGTTCCCCTCACCTCATTCACTAACACCCCCTTTTCCCGTTCCCCCTCTCACCTTATTCACTAACACCCCCCTTTTCCCATTCCCCCTCTCACCTTATTCACTAACACCCCCCCCTTTTCCCGTTCCCCCTCTCACCTTATTCACTAACACCCCCCTTTTCCCGTTCCCCCTCTCACCTCATTCACTAACACCCCCCCCTTTTCCCGTTCCCCCTCTCACCTTATTCACTAACACCCCCCATCCCCCTTTTCCTGTTCCCCCTCTCACCTCCTTCCCTAATACACCCCCACCCCCTTTTTTCCTGTTCCCCCTCTCACCTCACCCCCACCCCCCCTTTTCCTCACTCTGTCTTTCCTCTCTTACATTATCTCTAAAATGGCTGCCTTAGTAACCCTGGACTCTAGCAGAATCAAACACACAGTCACACACACCAGCGCACACAAACACACACAAGTTCTAACACACACACACACACACACACACACACGTTCTAACACACACAGAGAGGTAGTGTGAGATGGAGCGTGACTTACTGGCCCGGTACAGTTAATCCTGATACAGTCTGGAGGGAGAGCAGAGCAGAGGGTTAACACTGCACAAAGATACAACTCCACGTGCTGGGGACCAACACACCAACACACTCCACACACACACCTTTGAGAACACACTCTCCCTGCCTTCTGAGGGCAAGCTGGGAGGAGGTTATTGCCAATCAAAGCAGAGGATAGGGCTTTCTGCTATCTGCTCTGAGCGAATGACATGGTAGCACTGGGAATCCAGCAGATAAGATCCAGCAAATGGATCTCTGAATTGTCTTGCTCTGTAATTGGCTGAGGGGGAGCGAGAGGTCTCAGTGTGACATGTGTGTCATTGGCTACTCTGGTCAGAGTGACAGCCTCGGTGACCATAACATCCATAATATCAGGACACTGAGGTGGGCGTGGCCCCAAATTTCTGTCACCGAGCAACAGAGCACCAAATCCCACCCCTGGTGGAGCAGAGGAACATGGGAGGTCAGAGGTCAGGGTTCCCATAATACCCCAGGTGTGTCGGGTGTCGTCAACCACAGCAGAGACGCAGATGCTACAGCCAGAGACCAACACACACCCCTGCATCTATTGGTGAGTGTGTGTGCGTGTGTATTTGTGTGTGTGTCTCTGTGTGTGTATTTGTGTATGTGTGCATGTGTTTGTATATATGTCTCTATGTGTGTATTTGTGTGTATGCATGTGTGTGTGTGTGTCTCTGTGTGTGTATTTGTGCATGTGTGTGTCTGTGTGTCTGTGTGTGTGTCTCTGTGTGTGTGCAAGTGTGTCTCTGTGTGTGTATGTGTGTATGTGTGTGTATGTGTGTGTATTTGTGTGTGTGTCTCTGTGTGTGTATTTGTGTATGTGTGTGTCTCTGTGTGTGCGTGTGTGTGTAGGGGGTGCAGTGGTCATCTGGGAGTGAGCGGGAATGCAGCCTCGGACCGGAGGACCAACCCTCTGTTCAACAATACTCACACCAAAAAATACAATACAGTACAACAATGTAAGAGTGTATGTGTGTGTGTGTAATAGCAGATCTTGGTTTAGCTCTATGTACATGTGCTCTGCTCTCAGGTTATGTTTGAGTGTGTGTGGGTATCTTACTGTGTACTTAGGTTTACAGTGTGTGGGTATAGACCTACTGTGTACTTAGGGTTACAGTGTATGGGTATAGGCCTACTTTCTGTGTGTAACTAGGTTGACAGTGTATGTGTAACTAGGTTGACAGTGTATGTGTGTGCGTGTGTAACTAGGTTGACAGTGTTGGTGTGTGTAACTAGGTTGACAGTGTTGGTGTGTGTGTAACTAGGTTGACAGTGTTGGTGTGTGTGTAACAAGGTTGACAGTGTATGTGTGTGTGTAACTAGGTTGACAGTGTATGTGTGTGTGTAACTAGGTTGACAGTGTTGGTGTGTGTGTAACTAGGTTGACAGTATTGGTGTGTGTAACTAGGTTAACAGTGTATGTGTGTGTGTGTAACTAGGTTGACAGTGTATGTGTGTGTGTGTAACTAGGTTGACAGTGTTGGTGTGTGTAACTAGGTTGACAGTGTATGTGTGTGTGTAACTAGGTTGACAGTGTATGTGTGTGTGTAACTAGGTTGACAGTGTTGGTGTGTGTAACTAGGTTGACAGTGTTGGTGTGTGTGTACCTAGGTTGACAGTGTATGTGTGTGTGTAACTAGGTTGACAGTGAATGTGTGTGTGTAACTAGGTTGACAGTGTATGTGTGTGTGTACCTAGGTTGACAGTGAGTCGGACACGCCCCCCATCCAGCTCCAGTCGGAGCGTGTCGGCTGAGTTCCGTGATGTTGTTGCCATGAGAACACCGTAGGCCCGCTGGGAGCGAAAACGTAGCGACACATCCTCTGCTTCGGTGTGCATTTTACGGGCAACTGGACCTTCATAAACTTACTACCATCATAGGATAGGATGGTCGCATCTAGAGAGGGAGGAGGAGGAGGGAGGGGAAGATATTAATATCAGGCAGTGACCAGTCCAGTCCAGACCAGACCAGTCCAGACCAGACCAGTCCAGATAAGACCAGTCCAGACCAGTCCAGACCAGTCCAGATGAGACCAGTCCAGTCCAGACCAGTCCAGACCAGACCAGTCCAGTCCAGACCAGATGAAACCAGTCCAGTCCAGACCAGACCAGTCCAGACCAGACCAGTCCAGACCAGTCCAGATGAGACCAGTCCAGTCCAGACCAGACCAGACCAGTCCAGATGAGACCAGACCAGTCCAGTCCAGATGAGACCAGTCCAGTCCAGACCAGACCAGTCCAGATGAGACCAGTCCAGACCAGTCCAGTCCAGACCAGTCCAGTCCAGACCAGACCAGACCAGTCCAGTCCAGATGAGACCACATCAAAGCAGATCAAACCAGTGTCTCCAGTTTGACTTAAATTCCAGAAAATATTCAATTCAAAGCTGTTTTCCGCTGAGAGATTGATGGTTCTATATTTGCTTCTCTGCCTCTACCTTTCTCTGATGCTTCAATCTCTCTCTCTCTCTCTCTCTCTCTCTCTCTCTCTCTCTCTCTCTCTCTCTCCCTGTCTGTCTGTCTGTCTGTCTGTCTGTCTCTTTCTCTTCCCATGGGACACTATTGGTGGCGAAAACAAGAGAACAGGGAGAGAGAGGTCTCACGAATACTAATGAGCTCAGAGTGTGTGTGTGTGAATAAGTGAGTGAATTTCAGAGGGAACCGTAACAGTGAGTGCTCAGTAAAGCGAGCAAGGAGAGAACGGAGAAGAGAGATGGAGAGATAGGGAGAAGGTGGGAGAGAGAGAAGGGAGAGGGAGAAGGAGAGATAGGGAGAAGGTGGGAGAGAAGAAGGGAGAGGGAGAAGGAGAGATAGGGAGAAAGAGAGAGGGTGAAAAGCTAAAATGCTAATGAATCCTCATTAACTGGAGGTTAGCCTGTTACATCATGATAACATAACTCACACCCACACAAACGCACACATACACATACATGTGTATGTGTGCGTTGGAGTAATTTCTTAACAGCTGACTAAATGAAATGAGAAAATGGTGCTTCAGCAGAGCACCTGAGAGAGAGGGGGAAAGAGAGAGAGAGGGGGTAGAAAGAGTGAGAGAGGGGAGTAGAGGAGGAGGGGTAGAGAGAGAGCGGGTTAGAGAGAGAGAGAGAGGGGGTAGAGAGAGGGGGCAGGGAGAGAGAAGGAGGGGGTAGAGAGAGAGAAGGGGGTAGAGAGAGAGAGAAGGAGGGGGGTAGAGAGAGAGAGGGTAGAGAGAGGGGGTAGAAAGAGTGAGAGAGGGGGTAGAGAGATCGGAGGGGGTAGAGAGAGAGAGAGGGGTAGAGGGATCGGAGGGGGTAGAGAGAGGGGGTAGAGAGAGAGAGAGGGGGGTAGAGAGAGAGAGGGGGTAGAGAGAGAGAGAGAGAGGGGGCAGAGAGAGAAAGAGGGGGGTAGAAAGAGTAAAGAGAGAGAGGTGGTCGAGAGAGCAAGAAGGGGAGAGAGAGAGAAAGAGGGGGTGTAGAGCGAGAGGGGGTTCTGTACATTATCACTAGAAGCTTAATACCTAAAATGTATCAATTGAAAGTGTGGGTTAACAGCTCCAATCCAGATGTTGTTGGTCATTACTGAGACGTAGTTGTGAAGCCAGCAGCATACCACCCTTCATCCCATTGCTGACTTGCTTCTGAAGCTAAGCAGGGTTGTTCCTGGTTGGTCCCTGGATGGGAGACCAGATGCTGCTGGTCCCAATGCCCCAAGGCAGTGACTGGGGACACTGCCCTGTGTAGGGTGCCGTCTTTCAGATGGGACGTTAAACGGGTGTCCTGACTCTCTGAGGTCATTAAAGATCCCATGGCCCTTATGGGAGGCGTTAACCCTGGTGTCCTGACTCTCTGAGGTCATTAAAGATCCCATGGCCCTTATCGTGAGAGTAACCCTGGTGTCCTGACTCTCTGAGGTCATTAAAGATCCCATGGCCCTTATCGTCTGAGGTCATTCAAAAGATCCCATGGCCCTTATCGTGAGAGTAACCCTGGTGTCCTGACTCTCTGAGGTCATTAAAGATCCCATGGCCCTTATCGTGAGTAACCCTGGTGTCCTGACTCTCTGAGGTCATTAAAGATCCCATGGCCCTTATCGTGGAGAGTAACCCTGGTGTCCTGACTCTCTGACCCTGGTGTCCTGGTCATTAAAGATCCCATGGCCCTTATCGTGAGTAACCCTGGTGTCCTGACTCTCTGAGGTCATTAAAGATCCCATGGCCCTTATCGTGAGTAACCCTGGTGTCCTGACTCTCTGAGGTCATTAAAGATCCCATGGCCCTTATCGTGAGAGTAACCCTGGTGTCCTGACTCTCTGAGGTCATTAAAGATCCCATGGCCCTTATCGTGAGAGTAACCCTGGTGTCCTGACTCTCTGAGGTCATTAAAGATCCCATGGCCCTTATCGTGAGAGTAGGTCATTAAAGATCCCATGGTGTCCTGTCCTGACTCTCGGGTCATTAAAGATCCCATGCCCTTACTCTCCCTTATCGTGGTGTCTGACTCTCTTATTAAAGATCCCATGGCCCTTATCCCTGGTGTCCTGACTCTCTGAGGTCATTAAAGATCCCATGGCCCTTATCGCAGCGTAACCCTGGTGTCCTGGCTAAATTCCCAAGCTGTCACTTAATCATCCCCAGTTTACAATTGGCTCATTCATCCCCCTCCTCCCCCTGTAACTATTCCCCAGGATGTTGCTGTAAATGAGAACGTGTTCTCAGTCAACTTACCTGGTAAAATAACATGGAATGGAGTGTTTTGAACACTGATGTTAACCTTTCCATTTGGAACTTTTCAGGCAAGACAGATCTTCCAAAGGTGGTGGAGCGGCAATCTTTACCAAGGAACACCTTCAGGGCTCGGTTGTCCACACCAACTCCACCAAACAATTTGACTTGCTGGTTTTAAGCATTCAACTTTCATATAGCTCTTTGTTGACTGTTGCTGGGTGCTATAGTCCTCCATTAGCACCGGCCTGTACCCTACCTGCCCTAAACTCTCTCCTGGCCCCTTACACTAAATCTGAATCTGTCCTGCTAGGTGACCTGAACTGGGATATGCTTAAACCACCTGACCAAGACCTAAAGCCATGGGACTCTCTAAATGTATCTCCGATTATTACCAGTCCCACAAGGTATGACTCCAAACACCCAGAGAAGGCTACTCTCCTTGATGTTATCCTCACATAGACACTTGCTAAATAACTTTAATGAGCCTTCCTCCATAACCTGGCCTCTGTAAATTGGAATCAGCTCTGTCGAAGACGCTTGGACTTTCTTTTTTGATATTTTCAGTAGTATTGTTAATAACATGCACACCCCCATAAAGGAAATGAGAATTAAAAACAGGTTCAGGTCCCTGGTTCAACCGTGATCTGGCAGTTATTCCACCTCAAGAACATAATTTGGCAAAAGGTTCGGTACACAAATACTCAGGCTGACTGGCTCTCGTTCAGGCAAATGAGAAATAAGTGCACTCAGGCTGTCCGGAAGGCCAAAGGTTTGTTACTTTAAGGAGCAGTTCTCTCTCTGTGGGTCTAACCCCAAGAAGTTCTGGAAAACAGTTAAAGACCTGGAGAATAAACCCTCCTGCTCACAGAATAAACCCTCCTGCTCATCATCCCTTAATGTTGATGATGTGGTTGTTACTTAAAGACGCGTATGGCTGAGCTATTTATTCACCACTTCATTAAATCAGGGTTCCTCTTTGACTCAGACATGCCTCCTTGCCTGTTCAACATTTTCTCACCTCCCAGCCCTTCTAGTGCGACGAGCCCCGATCCTGTTTTCTCCCTGCAGACAATCACTGTGTCTGAGGTGCAAAAGGAGCTCCTTAAACGACCTCCAAAAAACATCTGGGTCAGATGGTTTAGACCCTTTCTTCTTTAATGTTGCAGCCCCTATCATCACCAAGCCTGTCTCTGACCTTTATAACCCGTCTCTCCCTTTCCGGGGAGGTTCCCATTACTTGGAAGGCAGCTACGGTTCTGTCCTTTATTTCAAGGGGAGATCAAGCTGATCCTAACTGTTATAGGTCTATTTCTATTTTGCCCTGTTAACCAAAATTGTTGGAAAAACTTGTCAATAATCAACTGACTGGCTTTCTTGATGCCTATAGTGTTCTCTCGGGTATGCAATCTGGTTTCCGCTCAGGTTATGGATGTATCACATAACCTTAAAGGTACTCAATGATGTCACCATTGCCCTTGATTTTAAGCAATGGTGTGCTGCTATTTTTATTTTCTCGGCCAAAGCTTTTGATAAGGTTGACCAGTCCATTCTGTGGGTCGGTATTGATGTATTGGTGTCTCTGAGGGATCTTTGTCCTGGTTTGCTAACTACTGCTCTCAGAGTGCAGTGTAATAAAGTCAGAACATCTGCTGTCTCAGCCACTGCCTGTCATCAAGGGAGTACCCCAAGGCTCGATCCTAGGCCCCACGCTCTCCTCAATTTACATCAACAACATAGCTCAGCCAGTAGGAAGCTCTCTCATCCATTTATATGCAGCTGATACGGTCTTATCACTGATCCCTCCCCCAGATTTTGTGTTAAACGCTATACAACAAAGCTTTCTTAGTGTCCAACAAGCTTTCTCTACCTGTAACCTTGTTCTGAACACCTCCAAACACAGGTCATGTGGTTCGGTAAGAAGAATGGCCCTCTCCCCACTGGTGTGATTACTACCTCTGAGGGTTTAGTCACCTCACACAAGTACTTGGGAGTATGGCTAGACAATACACTGTCCTTCTCTCAACACATATCAAAGCTGTAGGCTAAAGTTATATCTAGACTTGGTTTCCTCTATCGTAATCGCTCCTCGTTCACCCCAGCTGCCAAACTAACCTTGATTCAGATGACCTTCCTACCCATGCTAGAGTACGGAGACATAATTTATAGATTGGCAGGTTAAGATGCCTGAGTGGCTAGATGTTCTTTACCATTCGGCCATCAGATTTGCCACCAATGCTCCTTATAGGACACATCACCCTCTATGCTCCTCTGTAAACTGGTCATCTCTGTATACCTGTCGCAAGACCCACTGGTTGATTTATTTATTATTTATAAAACACTTAGACCTCAGTCCCCTATCTGAGATGCAGCCCTCATCCTCCACATACAACACCCGTTCTGTCAGCCACAATCTGTTAAAGGTCCCCAAAGCACACACATCCCTGGGTCGCTCCTCTTTTCAGTTCGCTGCAGCTAGCGAATGGAGCTCAAATTGGACAGTTTTATCTCCATCTCTACATTCGAAGACTCAATCATGGACATTCTTACTGACACTTGTGGTTACTTTGCGTGATGTATTGTTGTCTCTACCTTCTTGCCATTTGTGCTGTTGTCTGTGCCTAACAATGTTTGTACCATGTTTGTGCTGGTACCATGTTGTGTTGTCCTGTGTTGCTGCCATGCTATGTTGTTGTCTTAGGTCTCTCTTTGTGTTGTGTTGTGGTGCCTCTCTTGTCGTGATGTGTGTTTTGTCCCATATTTATATTGCATTTATTTTTTATTTTTAATCCCAGCCCCCGTCCCCGCAGGAGGCCTTTTGCCTCTTAGTAGGCCGTCATTGTAAATAAGAATTGGTTCTTAGCTGACTTGCCTAGTTAAATAAAGGTTAAATAAAAAGAGAGGGAGAGAGAGAGAGGGGGTAAAGAGAGAGAGAGAGATGGGGGTAGAGAGGGAGAGAGATGGGGGTAGAGGGGGAGAGAGATGGGGGTAGAGAGGGAGAGAGAGGGGGTAGAGAGAGAGAGAGAGAAAGAGAGGGGGAGATAGAGAGATGGGGGGTAGAGAGAGAGAGAGAGAGAGGGATAGAGAGAGAGAGAGGGGGTAGAGAGAGAGAGGGGTAGAGAGAGAGAGATGGGGGGTAGAGAGAGAGAGATGTGGGGTAGGGGAGAGAGAGAGATGGGGGTAGAGAGAGGGGGGAGTAGAGAGAGAGATGGGGTAGAGAGAGAGAGAGATGGGGTAGAGAGAGAGGGGAGAGAGGGAGGGAGGAGAGATGGGGGTAGAGAGAGAGATGGATGGGGGTAGAGAGAAGAGGGAGGGGTAGAAGAGAGAGAGATGGGGGTAGAGAGAGGGAGAGAGGGGAGAGAAAGAGATGGGGGGTAGAGAGAGAGAAAAGAGAGATGGGGGGTAGAGAGAGGGGGAGAGAGGGAGAGAAAGAGATGGGGTAGAGAGAGAGAGAGAGAGAGAGAGAGAGAGATGGGGGGTAGAGAGAGTTAATTTTTATTGTTTATTTCACTTTTGTGTACTTTCTTTTTCACTTGTTTGGCAATGATAACATATGTTTCCCATGCCAATAAAGCCCTTGAATTGAATTGAGAGAGAGAAATAGAAAGAGAGGGGCAGAGAGAGAGAGAGAGAGAGAAAGAGGGGGGGTAGAGAGGGAGGGAGAGATGGGAGGTGGAGAAGGAGGGATGCTGATGAAGGCAGTAAGTGTGAACGTGTCCTGTGACATAAAGCTGAAGAAACAAACCGCTCTGAGAGAAAATTTGGAACAAAAAGAGGGATGGAGGGAGAGGAGATGGGAGGAGGGATGGAGAGGGGCGAGAGATGGGAGAGAGAGAGAGGGATGACGAGAGATGGGAGAGAGAGAGAGAGGTAAAACCACAGGTAGAAGGTGGGAGCAATCACTCTCTCCCAACTGTTTCTCCATCTGTCCCTCCTTCTACTGAACCACCAGTTACTGAGGCTGATTCTCTCTCTCTTTTCCACACAAATTGTTCAATGTTCATCTCCTATAGAGGACAGATCTGAGGTGTGTGTATTTGTTAGATATGGGAAGACTAATAATTATGGTGGTAACAGAATCCGCTGCTTCACACTTACACCAGGATCTCTCTCCTCCCTCTCCCTGACTCATCTCTTTTCTTTTCTCCTGTCTCTCACTTCATCTTTCCTCGGTCTCTTAGGGATTCTATTCATCCATCCCTCACTCAATCATCCCTCTTGGTCTTTATCTTTTTCTATGTTTCTCTCTCCATGACTCCCCTCCTCCCCCTCCCCTCCCTCATCCCTCACAGCGACGCTCTCTCCATCCCTCCCTCCTCATCTCTCTCAATCCCTCCCTCCTCCCCCCTCTCTCCATCCCGCTTCTCCTCCTCTCTCTCTCCATCCCTTCTCCTCACCCTTCTCTACCTCCTATCCCCTTCTCTCCATCCCTCCCTCTGTCCCTCTCTCTCCATCCATCCCTCCCTCCTCCCCTCTCTCTCCATCCCTCCCTCTTTCCCTCTCTCTCCATCCCTCCCTCTTTTCCCCTCTCTCTCCATCCCTCCCCTCCTCCACCCTCTCCATCCCTCTCTCCCTCCACCCTCTCCATCCCTCCCCCCTCTCTTCATCCCTCCCTCTTTCCCCCTCTCTCCATCCCTCCCTCCTCCCCCATCTCTCCCTCCTCTCCTCTCTCTCCATCCCTCCCCCGCCCTCCATCTTCCCCCTCTCCATCCCTCCCCTCTTTCCCCCTCTCTCCATCTCTCCCTTCTCTCCACTCTCTCCATCCCTCCCCTCTTCCCCTCTCTCTCCCTCCTCCCCTACTCTCTCCATCCCTCCCTCTTTCCCCCCTCTCTATCCTTCCCTCCCCTCCCCCCCACTCTCCACCCCTCCTTCCATCCCTCCCCCTCTGCCCCTCTCTCCATCCCTCCCCGCTCCATCTCTCCCTCCTCCCCTCTCTCCCTTCTACCCCCTCCCTCTGTCCCCGCTCTCATCCCTCTCTCCATCCCTCCCTCCTCCCCTCTCTCCATCCCTCCCCCCTCCCTCCATCTCTCCTCCTACCCCACTCTCTCCATTCGTCCCTCCTCCCCTCTCTCTCCATCCCTCCCTCTTTCCCCCTTTCTCTATCCCTCCCCTCTTACATCTCTCCTCCCTCCCCCTTCTCTCCATCTCTCCCTCATACCCCACTCTCCATCCCTCCCTCTCCATCCCTCCCTCCTCCCTCCCTCTCTCTCTATTCCTCCCTCTATCCCCCCTTGCTCTATCCCTCCCTCTTTCCCCTCTCTCATCCCTCCCCTCTCTTCATCCCTCCCTCTTTCCCTCTCATCCCTCCCTCCCTCCCTCCCCCCATCTTCCCCTCTCTCCATCCCTCCCTCTTTCCCCCTCTCTCCATCTCTCCCTCCTCCCCACTCTCTCCATCCCTCCCTCTTTCCCCCTCTCTCCATCTCTCCCTCCTCCCCCACTCTCTCCATCCCTCCCTCTTTCCCCCTCTCTCCATCTCTCCCTCCTCCCACTCTCTCCATCCCTCCCTCCTCCCCCTCTCTCCATCACTCCCTCCCTCCCCCTCTCTCCATCCCTCCATCTCTCCCTCCTACCCTGCTCTCTCCATCCGTCCCTCCGTCCCCGCTCTCTATCCCTCTCTCCATCCCTCCCTCCTCCCCCTCTCTCCATCCCTCCATCTCTCCCTCCTACCCTGCTCTCTCCATTCTTCCCTCCTCCCCCTCTCTCTCCATCCCTCCCTCTTTCCTCCTTCTCTATCCCTCCCTCTTCCCCCTCTCTCTATCCTTCCCTCCTCCCTCCCTCCCCCCACTCTCCACCCCTCCTTCCATCCCTCCCTCCGCCCCTCTCTCCATCCCTCCCCGCTCCATCTCCCTCCTCTCTCTCTCCCTTCTAACCTCCCTCCGTCCCGTCCCGCTCTCTATCCGCTCTCTCCATCCCTCCCCCCTCCTCCATCTCTTTCCCCCCTCCTATCCCTGCCTCTTTCCATCATTCTCCCTCCTCCTTCTCTCCCCCCTCCTCCCCCTCTCTCCATCCCTCTCCTCCATCTTCCCCCTTCTCTATCCCTCCCCTCTTTCCCCCTTCCATCCCCCCCTCTTCCATCCCTCCCCCTTCTCTCCATCTACCCCCTCCATACCCCTCTCTCCATCCCTCCCTGCCCCCCTCCCCATCCCTCCCTCCTCCCCACTCTCTCCATCCCTCCCTCTTTCCCTCTCTCCATCCTCTCTCTGCCCCCTCTCCATCCCTCCCTCCTCCCACACTCCTCCATCCCTCCCTCTTCCCCCTCTCTCCATCCCTCCCTCTGTCCCCCTCTCTCCATCCCTCCCTCCTCCCCCCTCTCTCCATCTCCATCCCTCTGTCCCCCCTCTCTCCATCCCTCCTCTTTCCCCCCCTCTCTCCATCCCTACCTCTGTCCCCCTCTCCATCCCTCCCTCCCCCTCTCTGTCCCCCCTCTCCATCCCTCCCTCCTCCCCCTCTCTCCATCCCTCCCTCTGTCCCCCCTTCTCTCCATCCTCCCTCCTCCCCCTCTCCTCACCCTTTCACAGGCCCGTCCCAGGTATCCGGTCCCAGAGCAGTCACACACATATCTGTTCCAGCCCTCCCTGCAGAGGTCAGAAGTTGGGGTTAATGGTCAAGTCAAGGGTCATGCCAGAGTAGATAAAACTACAGATACACTGTAATTCCTCAATTCAATTCACTATTCGTTAAGCACCGCCCCTTGGTTACTGTTGCAACTTGGGTAAAAAATAAATTCAGGTGGAGCCCATTCCCCATTCAACCACTGGCAAAATCCTCACAATGATCTCAAACTGTGCTTTTAACACAATAAAATGATAACACACACTACCCATCGCTAATCAGGAGACTCTCTGGGAAGTTGTGGTGGACTGCCATTACACTTGCTTTGTGGGAACCTGGTCAAATTAAGTATGTTGTGTGGCTAGCCACTGGATAGCTGTGAATTCACTGTCAGCATGCAATCTAAGGTACTAACCATTTCTGGAGCTAACTAGTACTCTCAAATTGTATCCTGATGTCAACAGCAGATGAGAAGTATATTCATAGTATAGCTAACTAACCTAGCTAACATACATTTGGAGAAAACAACTTATAACAACTGGCTAGCTAGCTAGTGTTAGCAACATTTTCAATGCTGGTCATGCAATGAGAGCCAACTAACCAGATCGCAAACAATGCAACAAAATTATAATTTGGGATTTGAAAAATACTCAATCAACAGCATTTCAGGAATCAATTATTGTTAAATTATTCTGCCATTTTAAATGTATGATAAAAAAACAAAAACAAAAACATCCCAGTTTTTTCCATTGCCCTCATTGGCTTTCATGCGTTTGAAACATACGGTCTATCTATGGTTTAAAACGAGAGCTTGTTCTAGGCGTTGGACTCGAGCTTGGTTAGCGACAGTTGTCCACCGAAGCACTGAGATTGGTTGTCCAAAATTCTGGGGCAGGCTTAGCGAAGGGTCAATTCAAGGTGCTTTATTGACATGAAAAACATTCTTTAAATATCTATAAAAAGTCTTCTCTCAGTCTAGAACTTAGTTAAAAGTGCAGGGAGTCCATTAGAAACAGTCAAGCACACATCAACATTGTCCCGTACTGTACAGTAGACTTGACTTGAGTAAGTAGCTGCGTTACCTGCAGGTGGCGCTGTGTTGGCAGGGGTTGGACAGACACTGTTTAGGGGGCTCTCTGGAGCAGGAAGGTTTCACCCCTACAGCCCTCTGAGCCTCAGCCAGACGACGGATGTCTTTACTCTGACCGTCCACAAACAGGTCTCTCACACAGCCCACATATCCATAGTTCAACAACGCTGTCCACACCTACAGGGAAAAGGAGAGACAGGTTACACACACACACACACACACACACACACACACCTTAACCCACACACAAAAACACACTGACCTTAACCCAAAAACTAACCCTAATCCTAAACCTAACCCTAGCTCCTAACCCTAAAACTAACCCTAGCTCCTAAACCTAACTCCCTAAACCTAACCCCTAGCTCCTAAACCTAACCCTAGCTCCTAACCCTAAAACTAACCCTAGCTCCTAAACCTAACCCTAGCTCCTAACCCTAAAACTAACCCTAGCTCCTAATCCTAACCCTTAACCTAATTCTAACCTAACCCTAACCCCCTAGAAATAGCATTTGACGTTGTAGGGACTAACAAAATGTCCCCAGTTGGTCAAATTTTTGTTTGTTTACTATTCTCGTAAGAACTTTGGGTCCCCACAAGAATAGTTAAACATGTCCACACACACACACACACACACACACCTCAGTAGGAAAGATGAGTCCTTGGCGGTCCTCCGGTAATCCTCCCAGGTACAGGATATCATCCAGGTCTAGAATCTCACTGTCCCCTGGAGCGGTGTACGCTGTACGCTGTGAGTTCACTGAGATAGTACCTACACACACACACACACACACACACACAAGGTTAGGGTTAAGAGGGATCAATGATTAGGGTGCTCTGACACTGACCGTAAGTCGCTCAGAATGAGTCTGCTAAATGGCTCAAATGTTAATGTAAAGGCTGAGTCCCACTGACCACTTGCCGTCATTATAAATAAGAATGGCTGTTAATCGGTTAAAGGTTGAATAAAACCAGATACCTGAGCGCCCGTCCCTCTGGAAGTCGACATGGTACCACTCGCCATCGTTGACCTTCCTGTCGATGGCCTTGGTCTTGGTGGTTCCTGAGCCCATGTCCAGCAGTAAATGCAAGGTGACCATCCAGCATCTCCATGGCAAAGAAATCCACCTG
>NW_027013147.1:0-60000 GCF_036934945.1 Oncorhynchus masou masou
GGTAATCTACACCTCCATTAGGATGATAGAGGTAATCTACACCTCCTTTAGGATGATAGAGGTAATCTACACCTCCTTCAGGATGATAGATGTAATCTACACCTCAACTAGGATGATAGATGTAATCTACACCTCCTTTAAAATGATAGATGTAATCTACACCTCCTTTAGGATGATAGATGTAATCTACACCTCCATTAGGATGATAGAGGTAATCTACACCTCCTTTGGGATGATAGAGGTAATCTACACCTCCGTCAGGATGATAGATGTCATCTACACCTCCATTAGGATGATAGATGTAATCTACACCTCCGTTAGGATGATAGATGTAATCTACACCTCAACTAGGATGATAGATGTAATATACACCTCCATAAGGATGATAGATGTCATCTACACCTCCTTTGGGATGATAGATGTAATCTACACCTCCATAAGGATGATAGATGTCATCTACACCTCCTTTGGGATGATAGATGTCATCTACACCTCCGTTAGGCTGATAGAAATCCTCATTCATTTATATAATTAAATCATTAAATTTTTTCTATATCACCTACACCAGTGATCACTTTCAAAGTGATCTTTCCTAGTACATTATCACAGCATATTGGCTATGCTTGGCCTAGTATATTATCACAGCATATTGGCTATGCTTGGCCTAGTATATTATCACAGCATATTGGCTATGCTTGGCCTAGTATATTATCACCGCATATTGGCTATGCTTGGCCTAGTATATTATCACAGCATATTGGCTATGCTTGGCCTAGTACATTATCACAGCATATTGGCTATGCTTGGCCTAGTATATTATCACGGCATATTGGCTATGCTTGCCCTAATACATTATCACAGCATATTGGCTATGCTTGGCCTAATACATTATCACAGCATATTGGCTATGCTTGGCCTAATAAATTATCACAGCATATTGGCTATCCTTGGCCTAGTATATTATCACGCCATATTGGCTATGCTTGCCCTAATACATTATCACAAGCATATTGGCTATGCTTAGCCTAGTATATTATCACAGCATATTGGCTATGCTTGGCCTAGTACATTATCACAGCATATTGTGTGTGGCTAGTATATTATCGGCATATTGGCTATGCTTGCCCTATTACATTATCACAGCATATTGGCTATGCTTGGCCTAGTATATTATCACAGCATATTGGCTATACTTGGCCTAGTATATTATCACAGCATATTGGCTATGCTTGGCCTAGTATATTATCTTTATGTGGCTATGCTTGGCCTAGTACATTATCACAACATGTGTATACTTGGCTGAAATATATTATCCATGACATATTATTATGTACCTAATACATTATCACAGCATATTGGCTATGCTTGGCCTAATAAATTATCCTTTATGTGTATACTTGGCCTAGTATATTATAACGCCATATTGGCTATGCTTGCCCTAATACATTATCACAGCATATTGGCTATGCTTGGCCTAATAAATTATCACAGCATATTGGCTATGCTTGGCCTAGTATATTATCACAGCATATTGGCTATGCTTGGCCTAATACATTATCACAGCATATTGGCTATGCTTGTTAGCATGTGCTGAAATGTACAATGGACCAATGACCACCAAATATAACCGCGGTTCATATGAGAATTACCTCAAGTAAATGCACCATAAAAGAAAATATGTGTTTAGAAAGAAAGAAGAAAGAAAGAAAGAAAGAAAGAAAGAAAGAAAGAAAGAAAGAAAGAAAGAAAGAAAGAAAGAAAGAAAGAAAGAAAGAAAGAGATTTATTCATAGTATGAACAGCGTAATCATGTTGGAGAATTATATTTGGAGTAAAAGTAGAATAACTAACTCATTTTAAAACAGTTCCTAAAGTTAAAGTGAACGTTTCAAGTTCAATAATACAACCATGGTAATTTTAATAGAAAATCTAATTCAGATCTAGCGTACTGAGTTTTGGTGATGAATAACCTAGATCAATCTCGCATTCCTTTACCGCTTTTGAATGACGCCACACATTCTCGGTGATTAGCAATGAAGCGGTTGAGGAAAGGACATAGGTGTAATGTGCTGCGGCGGCATGAGTTTAATCGTTTCATTTCCGTCTCAGGTTTCCCCAGGAGAAAGTGGCCTACAACTGTCACTATATAAACAGTGACAGGGAAGGGGGCAACCATGGCATTGAGGACAGACTCCTGCAGCCACCTGGTCTTTTCGTTTAAAAACACAGTTGGAGGATGACACGGGTCAGTCTGCAGGATTAAAGCATTATGCTGTTTTGAAATGTATAATTAAATTAGTATTTTAAATTATATTTAATTACATTGTATATGAATGGAATATGTTTAGGGACAGGTTATTATGGCTAATGGTTTCGATGTGCGTGTCAAACGATCAATTAGTTGTTTGATTTTTTTGTTGTTGATCATCTGAGTTTTAAACGTCTGCAATGCACATTGATTATTATTATTTACGATCTACTTGATGTCGCATGAAAAACGTTTGCTTTCTTCGCCGTTTTCCAGATGTTAGTTCTTTGCATCTGCGGTTGCCTGAGTTTTGTATGGCTGTCGTCAGCAAAGAGATGTTTCAATCAGAGCAGTGCGGATCGGCGGGCTTAAGGTTCATCTTGAGCATCCACAGCTTTAGGACGGCTGTGTCTGACAGCATCCACCTACTGCAACCGGACTGGGACAGACAGAGCTGCCCCAGCTTCAAACTCCCCACTGCGTCTCTGTCATCGGTGCAATACAACAACCGATCTCTCTCCCCCTGGCAGTACAGGTAGGTATCGCCCTTCATCTTTTCTGTAAAACAGCACACAATGTATGAGCGTCATTTCAACAGCCCAATTCCTGAAGCACTTTGTTTGGTAAGCTGAAGGATGGGACTCGGGAAATAGAACTCTCAAATGAATAGTCAGCTATGGATGGCAGGACTGACGACCCCATGATTGACATGATGTTTCAAACATTTTGAAGACAAACACAAGAATGGAGTAAGCCTATGAAAGGTCAAATAGTTACTCATCATTTAATTATGGTATTAATGTGCATGTATTTTCATTTTGTTGATGCCATTCATCAAATTCAATGCATATATCTAATCAGTGGACGTTTCCGATCATATCAGGCTACACTGTGACATCACGTTGGGCTTGATATCATTTCACGACGTTTTGCTCTCTTACAGAATCGATGAGAGAGAGGACAGGATTCTGCTAAAATCCTGGTGGCTGAGTGTCTGTATGAGGGCTGCATCGTCAACAAGCACGAGGACAAGACATATAACTCTGTCCCAAATGTTGGTCACTATCACCGTGCTCAGAAGACTGTGTGTGCCTGGCAACCTCGACTCTACCTGGTGACAGTAGACTCGTGTGACATCGCTATTAGTACACATGTGTTGTACCCAGACAGATGATTTAATCTCTTAGATTAGGTTAAGTGTTACGGACGTGTCCAAAATGGCACCCTATTCCCTATGTAGTGCACTATGATACGCACATGTCCAAAATGGCACCCTATTCCCTATGTAGTGCACTACGTTTGACCAGAACCCTATGGGCCTTGGTATCGCTGCACTAATTATGCGTCTTTTTTCTCTCTTTTTTTTTACATGTTAAGACAGTCAGCCTATAAAAAAGAGTCCAAACTGTGCTTATACACAGAGACACAACCTTGGATTAGATTAATTCTTATAGAGATGATTATAGAATAAATAACCATTTAGTAGTGAGATTTCTCACCAAAAAAAAAAAAAACCACAAACAAAGTTGTGTTTGTTTTAAAACTCACCTTAGGCCTTCCTGTTAAGATAAGAACTCGAACACTATGGCCATTCTCTAAGACGTCTGTACTATGGCTGTCGGCATGGAGACACATCGGGCATATTATCGCCTTGACTTGACTATGAATGTGAATGTGAATTGGACAGATCATTCAAGCAATATTGCCATATTTACTTGTTTGGGTGGATTATGGCGTTGAAATGTCTTATGCCGGGGGTTTTCTGGAACCTGGACTTGATGAGGTAGAAAGTGTCTGTACCTGCTGTATGACTACAGATAGTAAGAACTGCTGGGGTATCCCACTGGTGTGTATAACTAATATGTTGTCTTTGTGTATTAGTCAATTACCTATTTATCAATGGTCTTAGGGACTTCAACTCCTCGGTTATGCTGTTGTGTCCACTAGGTATCTCAGTAAGACTATAACGTGACATGATGTTCGCTCTCACTGGTTGATATAATCCACTTCTGTGAACTTCAGTGGTTCAATCTGCAGTCCTCTCCCAGTGTTGTACATGTTATAAAATCCTATCATGGTAAACAGTACACTGTGAGCCCTCAAACGATTCTGCTAACTATTGTTTGTACTCGAGTTTGTATATATAAAAATGTTTTTTAAAAATCTATAGACAGCTTTTATGCAATGGGTGTGTCTAATCCTGAATGCTGATTGGTTAAAACCGCATTCCAGCCGGTGTCTATTCCACAAGTTACCACCGGCTAAATCTATGACGTTAAAATGCCTATTTACTCTGTTCCATCTGACTGCTGCAATACAACGTTTCGTCAGCCCAGACAGGCAATTTATGAACTTGATCTCCACTGTGAAAAGCATCTAGACATTGGCTCACATTTTGTTTTCAACAGCGGAGATTTGTATAAACCTTACTGTCTGTCTCTCTGACATTTGCAACATTGCTTCAATATTCAAATTCTCACCAGCTGTCCCTTAGTAATGAACAGTCGGGACAAGACAGACAGCGTTTCTCAGACAGTCTAAATCATGAATCAGCTGGCGTCATTTTTAAGGATATAAGAAATGTCAATTGAAAAAAAGTCAAAACGAAATGAAGTGCAGCTAATTTGCATTTTTTTCAGCTTCAGTTTGAAGTGATTGTGCTGTTGGCTTGCTCCCCTGAACAACAGTGTCCTGACGAGTGAGCAAGTTTTCTATGCGAGGCGAAAATTGCGCTTTTTAGCTCATTGTTATGGACGTATCAAAATAAACGTCACTAGAAAACAGCTTAAACAAATGCAGCTGCTGTTGTTATTCAGTGTGCTCTGTTTGACGTGACTCTAAGTCAGACGTAGTTGGCTAGCTAGAAAGCAAGGGACAAGAACATGGCCAGACAGTATGGCAATGGACCATTTAGAACAAATGAATTGGGGCGTGTCCATAGATACAGAACAACTGGGTCGAGTCTCTGGCAACCGAACCGATAGAACGAGACAGGCTTTGGCAGCAACCCTAGATTTGTGTCGTGACCATATCTTGTGGAAGGATGAAATAGAATAAATAAATTCATCAGAATAATGTCTTTAATGAAAATATGTCAATCATTATTTTAATATGTTGGTCATCCCATTGCATAAAAGTGATAATGTCCTTGAAGCCGGGTGTTTGGAGGACATATTGGCAAATTTGCCTACCCTTGACTTTGGCCTAACAACACCCATGTCAATATATCCTTGGGCATTATCATTTAAATCATCTCTGAACCCAGAACTAAACCAGCGCTGGTCCCCCAGCTAGCTTCTCAAGAAACTAGTTCATATGCCTTATACAAATACACCATATAATCTTGTAAACCTTCTACTGAACATACATAAACTATGAGCACGGATAGATCGCTGTAACAATAATGATGAGAGAACTACTCAAGTTGTAAATGACTCCTTATGTACAGTTAGACCATGAAATAAAACATTTAATTAAAATAAAGTAGAAAAATAACACACACACACACACACAATTGTACATTTCTTGTGGTCGAGTTTCAGTACAATATCTTGTTCTCCAATGTAGATTTTTTATATTTTTTATTTTTTTGGGGGGGGGGGCAGTAACTCCCAGCACCACAAAGGATATAAGACTGGAAGTGTGTCTAATCCAAATTCAGTAACATCATCATGATTATTAAACGATTTAATCAAAGTGGAAATGCATTACACATTCACCAGATTTACATCGTTGGCAAGAACAAAAAACGAAGGAAGTGATTGGTACATCAGTCAGTCTGTTACTGTATGAGATCAGCAGGGAGGACCAGGTTTGTGTAGGTCTGTCCATGCGTTGACCTGGTGAGTGATACTGTGTGTGGTGGTGGCTATCAGCCGTGAGTAGGTGCAGCGGTCATAAGCCACAGGGAAAACATGGAAGAGGTTTCCACTGGGGGGGTCAGTAGGCCGGATGCCCAGGTGTCTCATACACAGTCCCAGATACACATCCTCTATGTAGACGGCTTTAACATGCCTGGACGCCTCCACCAGCTTCCTGGGGAGGTCTAAGGTGAAGACATAGCCCAGACCCAGAGCATAAGGTGGGTATACTGGTTCAGGAAACACCTCCTTTGGAAGGTACCATTTGGAGTTACGGTCTCTTAGAACAGCTCCCCGTCGGGCCACTAGTCCAGTCTGGTAGTTCTGCGTTGGAGCGGGAAGCAGCATGTTGACCAAGGTGTTCACGTTGAGGAACATGTCTGAGTCGATCTTCATGGCGTAGGAGGCGTTGGGGCAGCGAGAGCTCAGCCACTCCATCATCACCATGGTCTTGATGGTCAGGTTTTTGTAGCTGTCTATGAAGTCGCTCTGCAGAAGATCCTGGTGCTCTTTGCTCTCCTGCAGCACCTTCTCCTGGAGCTGCTCTGTCTCCTCTCCACTGGGCAGTCCCAGCAGGAAGAACAGACAGACCTCTCTGCCCAGTACCTGCCTCTCACTGCCCCAAGTCCTGCGGACGGCCTCACGGGCCTCCCTGTTATAGGGCGCCACTGGCACCATCAGAACCAGGAAGGGGTTCTGCTCCCGGCATTTCTCTGGCTCATCCAGGATGAAGGATGTACTCATGATGGGTATTGTACATGGTACGGTCCTGGGGACACATACGGAGGAGGAGTGGCCAGAACTGCCTTGCCCTCTGTGAGCAGATTAGTGATGATGTTGAGTGCAGGGGGTGATGGAACTAGTTTCATCATGTGTTGTGTTGAGTTCCATGGCCTGTTGAGTAGAGTGGATACGTGAAGTCTGACGATCTGTGAACTGGCAGACGCAGTTTCACTGGCGTCTATGGTAAAACCAGTGGAGTTGAGAGAAACCGCTTCGCTACTGGTGTTGACTGAACAGCCATGGTATTCTGCCCACCATCTTGGGACACACTCTGCTGACTGGTGGTTGGTGAAGAACAAGATGGCCGCCACGGTGACGAGCAGGATGAGGAAGCGGCAACGAAAACCGGAGCAGCAGCATCTCCCACCTGCAAGTCTCCTGACTGGGAGGGGGAGAGAAACACAAATGGTTAAGTCATCTTGGACATCCTTGAGTTGTATGGAAAAAAAACTCACCATTATTATGTTTCTGTGGCATTGCAGACTTCAAAAAATGAAATATATTAACATATATATTAACAGTTATCTAATAGATTAGGACGTTCTGATTTGATTTCTAGCCATAGACTCAATAATGGTGCCATTTTAACTTCTGGAATGATACTTAGTTTGATGTTAAAACAAAACGTCAGAATAGACTACTGTTTTGCATGTGATCACACAGATTGGTCTTCTCTCAGTGATCTAGATAGGAGAGTGGCACTCAAAGCCATGCTTGAGTTCTGAGTCAAGCAGATGAGGTGCAGCTCTTTGGGGGTGTTCACCCACCCATCTTGACCAATGAGAGACGACACAGATACTCTAAGATGTTTTTAAGATCACTTTTTTTATTTCACCTTTATTTAACCAGGTAGTCGAGTTGAGAACAAGTTCTCATTTACAACTGCGACTTGGCAAGATAAAGCAAAGCGGCACAAACAACAGAGTTACACATGGAGTAAACAAACATACAGTCAATAATACAAATAGAAAGTCTATATACAGTTTGTGCAAATGAGGTAATGTAATAAGGAGGTGAGGCAATAAATAGGCCATAGTGGAGAAGTAATTACATTTGAGCAATTAAACACTGGAGTGATAGATGTGCCAGAAGATGAATGTTCAAGTAGAGATACTGGGGTGCAAAGGAGCAAAATAAATAAATACAGTATGGGGATGAGATAGTTGGATGGGCTATTTACAGATGGGCTATGTACAGGTGCAATGATCTGTGAGCTGCTATGACAGCTGATGCTTAACGTTAGTGAGGGAAATGAGTCTCCAGCTACAGTGATTTTTGCAATTCGTTCCAGTCATTGGCAGCAGAGAACTGGAAGGAAAGGCAGCCAATGGGGGAATTGGCTTTGGGGATAACCAGTGAAATATACCTGCTGGAGCACGTGCTACAGGTGGGTGTTAGCTAGGGTGACCAGTGAGCTGAGATAAGGCGGGGCTTTACCTAGCAAAGACTTGTAGATGGAGCCAGTGGGTTTGGCGACAAATATGAAGCGGGCCAGCCAACGGGCGTACAGGTCACAGTGGTGGGTAGTATATGGGGCTTTAGTGACAAAGCGGATGGCACTGTGAAAGACTGCATCCAATTTTTCGAGTAGAGTGTTGGAGGTTATTTTGTAAATGACATCGCCGAAGTCAAAGGATCGGTAGGATGGTCAGTTTTACGAGTGTGTTTGGCAGCATGTGGCCGGATGCTTTGTTGCGAAATAGGAAGCCAATTCTATATTTAATTTTGGAATGGAGATGCTTAATGTGAGTCTGGAAGGAGAGTTTACAGTCTAACCAGACACCTAGGTATTTATAGTGGTTCACATATTCTAAGGTGGCAGAGTATACATTGCACTGAACAGGAGAAGGAGCACCACCTCCTCAGGCACTGAACAGGAGAAGGAGCACCACCTCCTCAGGCACTGAACAGTAGAAGGAGCACCACCTCCTCAGGCACTGAACAGGAGAAGGAGCACCACCTCCTCAGGCACTGAACAATAGAAGGAGCCCCACCTCCTCAGGCACTGAACAATAGAAGGAGCCCCACCTCCTCAGGCACTGAACAATAGAAGGAGCACCACCTCCTGAACAGTAGAAGGCACTGACCACCTCCTCAGGCACTGAACAGGAGCACCACCTCCTCAGGCACTGAACAGGAGAAGGAGCACCACCTCCTCAGGCACTGAACAGGAGAAGGAGCACCACCTCCTCAGGCACTGAACAGGAGAAGGAGCACCACCTCCTCAGGCACTGAACAGGAGAAGGAGCACCACCTCCTCAGGCACTGAACAGAAGCTCCACCTCCTCAGGCACTGAACAGTAGAAGGAGCACCACCTCCTCAGGCACTGAACAGGAGAAGGAGCACCACCTCCTCAGGCACTGAACAGGAGCACCACCTCCTCAGGCACTGAACAGGAGAAGGAGCACCACCTCAGGCACTGAACAGGAGAAGGAGCACCACCTCAGGCACTGAACAGGAGCACCACCTCCTCAGGCACTGAACAGGAGAAGGAGCACCACCTCCTCAGGCACTGAACAGGAGCACCACCTCCTCAGGCACTGAACAGGAACACCACCTCCTCAGGCACTGAACAGGAGAAGGAGCACCACCTCCTCAGGCACTGAACAGGAGCACCACCTCCTCAGGCACTGAACAGTAGAAGGAGCACCACCTCCTCAGGCACTGAACAGTAGAAGGAGCACCACCTCAGGCACTGAACAGTAGAAGGAGCACCACCTCAGACACTGAACAGTAGAAGGAGCACCACCTCCTCAGGCACTGAACAGTAGAAGGAGCACCACCTCCTCAGGCACTGAACAGGAGAAGGAGCACCTCCTCCTCAGGCACTGAACAGGAGAAGGAGCACCACCTCCTCAGGCACTGAACAGGAACACCACCTCCTCAGGCACTGAACAGGAACACCACCTCCTCAGGCACTGAACAGTAGAAGGAGCACCACCTCCTCAGGCACTGAACAGTAGAAGGAGCACCACCTCAGACAAGCTTTAGTTCTGCCAGAGGTTCCTCTTCACAAGGCTAGTCATCAACATAGATTGAAGCTCACTCAGAAAAAAACAGATGGGATGAAACATGAAAATACACATACCTTCTTCCTCCTTTCTTAATACCATCTTCCACCATGTTGGAGATCTATCTACCTGGGGATGGCTGCCAGGTTTGGGGTCATTCCACCTTGTTGGAGATCTATCTATTGGGATGGCTGCCAGGTTTAGGTCATTCCACCTTGGTCAACTCTTCTGTCATACAATAAATACATGTCATATGTAGCAAACAGGGGGGGGAGTTAATATGATTTGTATACGACATGTCAATTTCATGCTGTTAACCTGCCCCTTTGTGTGTGTGAACCATAGAGATAGATAGAGCACTCTAGTGACCCAAAACCTCAATTATAGCATGGGCAGCGCCATTGAGAACTTTCACCATTTTGAAGTTGTCAACTAGGTGTAATTTCCAATGGGTTAATTAAGGAAGAATCATATAATTCCATCACAGCTCAGCAGGAGGAACCAGCAAACATTCCATCACTGCACCTGGCAGTAAATCATCAAGCTTGGCTTTATACCTGTTCAAACAACAACCTCCAGGGGGCAGTAATGCAGCCTTTCAGTTTGTTAACCAACTCATAGAAGTAACAGAAGAGGATAATTGACTACTTCAGTATGGAGATGGCTTCGATGGACAGTGCCCATGTTCTCACAGACGCCAGAATGGGACAGATACAAGGTCGCATCCTCTAACTGTCTCTATGGTGTGAGCCCAACTTACGTTTAGCTGTTTCTGAGTGGACACACCTGTGTTATATCCCTTTGTAATGGGGATGTACCTGTCACAGGTGTGACCAATTTGCATATTTAACAAATCAAGTCTTTCTATTGGATAATTGTTGGATCATGTGATTCAAACTGTGTTATATTTTAACCCCCTGTGGTTTTGTTTTTCAGGTAGCTGCCCATTGGAGGTCATGCAGTCCAGAGGCGTGGTGGAACCTTGGGTCGGTGGGCTGGGTGAGTGCGTGGCTCATGGTGCTGAATGAGAAGCGTTAGAATGGACACCTTCCTGCTGGATCGCACGACATCATGGTCCAGTTCCCAGCAACTTCACACAGCCATTACAGAGGAGTGGGACAACATTCCACAGGCCACAATCAACAGCCTCATCAACTTTATGAAAAGATGACGCTCTACATGAGACAAATGGTGGTCACACCATATACTGACTGGTTTTCTGATCCACGCTCCACTTTTGTTTAGGTATCTGTGACCAACAGATGACCTGTATTCTCAGTCATGTGACAGCCATAGTTAAAGGCCTAATGAATTTATTTAAATTGGCTGATTTATTGCCTATGCTGCTCGATCATCGCTCATTTATATATTCTTATTCCATCCCTTTACTTAGATTTGTGTGTATGTGACCAATCCCATCTGCTAACCATGTGTATGTGACCAATAACATCTGCTAACCATGTGTATGTGACCATTAACATCTGCTAACCATGTGTATGTGACCAATGCCATCTGTTAACCATGTGACCAATAACATCTGTTAACCATGTGACCAATAACATCTGTTAACCATGTGACCAATACCATCTGTTAACCATGTGACCAATACCATCTGTTAACCATGTGACCAATACCATCTGATAACCATGTGACCAATAACATCTGTTAACCATGTGACCAATAACATCTGTTAACCATGTGACCAATACCATCTGATAACCATGTGACCAATACCATCTGATAACCATGTGACCAATAACATCTGATAACCATGTGACCAATACCATCTGATAACCATGTGACCAATAACATCTGATAACCATGTGACCAATAACATCTGATAACCATGTGCATGTGACCAATAACATTTTAATGCTTCATTTCAATTGACTGATTCCCTTAACTTATGTAACTCAATATTGCCTTTGAAGTTGTTGCACTTATTTGTTCAGTGTTTAGATACAGAACCAGTCAGAAGGTTTAGAACAACGACTCGTTCCAGGGTTTTTATTTGTATAATTTTCTACAGTGTAGAATAATAGTGAAGACATCAAAACTATGAAATAACACATGGAATCATGTAGTAACCAAAAAAAAGTGTTAAACAAATCAAAATATGAGATTCTTCGAAAAAGCCACCCTTTGATTTGACGGCTTTGCAGACGCTTGGCCATTCTCTCAACCAGCTTCATGAGGTAGTCACCTGGAATGCATTTCAATTAACAGGTGTCTTCAGTAGTTAAACATTTTATTACTCCGACCTTGTGAAAGTGACAATCTGACACATTTTCGTCAAGAACAACTTTATATGGAAGGAGTACCGCTGGTGTGACGGTCTGCACCATCGCAGTTCGGCGCGACACGACCATTTGACCCGAAGACGTGTTTCTATGCATGAGCTGAGCCAGCCGAAGTCGCCACGACAAGTGGGACTGAGGATTTCTATTGGAGAAGCAGTGTCTGCCTGTCTTCACAGTGTTCTGTCTATGTTTTATAGAGGAAGAGGAGCCAGTACCCAATTCCCCCCCAAAATGTGCCGTTACAGCGCTCCCAAGGCAAGCTGTGTGTCTGTGTGTAAGTGAATGAACTCCTGAGTCATGCTGTTATGTGTCCACTAGGTGTCTCAGTAAGTATAACATGACATTGATGTTCTCACTGCGCTGTCATTGTAAGACCGCATTTATTAAGATTTCTAAAGCTATTGCAAATCATGACATGATTACGCTATAGATAAGATATAAATATATTTCATTGACCTTTAACAATGCGGTTGCCACTGGTTATAATAATATAATCTTGAAATGTTTATAGTGTGATGAATGCATTTTATTTTACCTTATTTTACTAGGCAAGTCAGTTAAGAACAAATTCTTATTTTCAATGACGGCCTAGGAACAGTGGGTTAACTGCCTGATCAGGGGCAGAACGACAGATTTGTACCTTGTCAGCTCGGGGATTTGAACTTGCAACCTTTCGGTTACGAGTCCAACGCTCTAACCACTAGGCTACCTACCTCTCCTCCACTCTAACCACTAGGCTACCCTGCCCCCACTCTAACCACTAGGCTACCCTGCCGCCCCCACTCTAACCACTAGGCTACCCTGCCGCCCCTCCACCTAACCACTAGCTACCTGCCGCCCCTCCACTCTAACCACTAGGCTACCCTGCCGCCTTTACTCCTAACCACTAGTCTACCTGCCACCCCTCCACTCTAACCACTAGTCTACCTGCCACCCCTCCACTCTAACCACTAGGCTACCCTGCCACCCCTCCACTCTAACCACTAGGCTACCCTGCCGCCCCCCACTCTAACCACTAGGCTACTCTGCCACCCCCCAACTCTAACCACTAGGCTACCCTGCCGCCCCTCCACTCTAACCACTAGGCTACCCTGCCGCCCCCTCACTCTAACCACTAGGCTACCCTGCCGCCCCTCCACTCTAACCACTAGGCTACCCTGCCGCCCCTCCACTCTAACCACTAGGCTACCCTGCCACCCCTTTACTCTAACCACTAGTCTACCTGCCACCCCTCCACTCTAACCACTAGTCTACCTGCCACTCCTCCACTCTAACCACTAGGCTACCCTGCCGCCCCTTTACTCTAACCACTAGTCTACCTGCCACCCCACCCCTCCACTCTAACCACTAGTCTACCTGCCACTCCTCCACTCTAACCACTAGGCTACCCTGCTGCCTCTACACTCTAACCACTAGGCTACCCTGCTGCCTCTACACTCTAACCACTAGGCTACCCAGCCGCATTATGGGTAAGTCATAGTAAATGGTTACTTCTGTCAGTTTTAGTGGTTCAATCTGCTGTCCTGTTGTAACTTGTGCTCCCAGTGTTGTCCATCTTAAATCCTATCGAGGTAAGTGATATACAGTGAGCCCTCCAATGATTCTATATACAATTGTATCTGGAGCGAAAGAAAACACACACCTGTTTAAGGGAGGTACTGGGCTAGTAGTAGGAACACCTGGTTGGGGAGGTGCTGGCGAGCAGTAGAACACCTGGTTAGGGGAGGTGCAATCTAGCAGAGTAGAACACCTGGTTAGGGGAGGTACTGGGCTAGCGGAGTAGAACACCTGGTTAGGGGAGGTACCTATCGGAGTAGAACACCTGGTTAGGGAGGTACTGGGCTACGGGTAGAACACCTGGTTAGGGGGAGGTATACTAGCGGAGTAGAACACCTGGTTAGGGGGAGGTCCAGCGGAGTAGAACACCTGGTCAGGGGAGGTACTGGCTAGCAGAGTAGAACACCCGGTTGGGGAGGTACTGGCTAGCAGAGTAGAACAAGGGGGTTACAAGCAGAGTAGAACACCTGGTTAGGGGAGGTACTGGGCTAGCGGAGTAGAACACCTGGTTAGGGGAGGTACTGGCTTGCAGAGTAGAATATCTGGTTATGGGAGGTAGTGGGCTAGCGGAGTAGAACACCTGGTTAGGGGAGGTATTGGGCTAGCGGAGTAGAACACCTGGTTAGGGGAGGTACTGGGCTAGCGGAGTAGAACACCTGGTTAGGGGGAGGCCCTGGGCTGGCAGAGTAGAACACCTGGTTAGGGGAGGTACTGGGCTAGCGGAGTAGAACACCTGGTTAGGGGAGGTACTGGGCTAGTGGAGTAGAACACCTGGTCAGGGGAGGTACTGGCTAGCAGAGTAGAACACCTGGTTAGGGGAGGTACTGGGCTAGTGGAGTAGAACACCTGGTCAGGGGAGGTACTGGCTAGCAGAGTAGAACACCTGGTTAGGGGAGGTACTGGCAAGCAGAGTAGAACACCTGGTTAGAGGAGGTACTGGCTAGCAGAGTAGAACACCTGGTTAGGGGAGGTACTGGCAAGCAGAGTAGAACACCTGGTTAGAGGAGGAACTGGGCTAGCAGAGTAGAACACCTGGTCAGGGGAGGTACTGGCTAGCAGAGTAGAACACCTGGTTAGGGGAGGTACTGGCTAGCAGAGTAGAACACCTGGTTAGGGGAGGTACTGGCAAGCAGAGTAGAACACCTGGTTAGAGGAGGAACTGGGCTAGCAGAGTAGAACACCTGGTTAGGGGAGGTACTGGGCTAGTGGAGTAGAACACCTGGTCAGGGGAGGTACTGGCTAGCAGAGTAGAACACCTGGTTAGGGGAGGTACTGGCAAGCAGAGTAGAACACCTGGTTAGAGGAGGAACTGGGCTAGCGGAGTAGAACACCTGGTTAGAGGAGGTACTGGGCTAGCGGAGTAGAACACCTGGTTAGGGGAGGTACTCTGCTAGCGGAGTAGAACACCTGGTCAGGGGAGGTACTGGCTAGCAGAGTAGAACACCTGGTTAGGGGAGGTACTGGCAAGCAGAGTAGACCACCTGGTTAGGGGAGGTACTGGCTAGCAGAGTAGAACACCTGGTTAGGGGGAGGTACTGGCAAGCAGAGTAGAACACCTGGTTAGGGGAGGTACTGGGCTAGCGGAGTAGAACACCTGGTTATGGGAGGTATTGGCTAGCAGAGTAGAACACCTGGTTATGGGAGGTACTGGGCTAGCGGAGTAGAACACCTGGTTAGGGGAGGTATTGGGCTAGCGGAGTAGAACACCTGGTTAGGGGAAGGTACTGGGCTCGAGGATTAGAACACCTGGTTAGAGGAGGTACTGGGCTAGCGGAGTAGAACACCTGGTTGGAGGAGGTACTGGGCTAGCGGAGTAGGACACCTGGTTAGGGGAGGTGCTGGCGAGCAGAGTAGAACACCTGGTTAGGGGAGGTGCTGGCTAGCAGAGTAGAACACCTGGTTAGGGGAGGTATTGGGCTAGCGGAGTAGAACACCTGGTTAGGGGAGGTACTGGGCTAGCGGAGTAGAACACCTGGTTAGGGAAGGTACTCTGCTAGCGGAGTAGAACACCTGGTTAGGGGAGGTACTGGGCTAGTGGAGTAGAACACCTGGTTAGGGGGAGGTACTGTGCTAGCGGAGTAGAACACCTGGTTAGGGGGAGGTACTGGGCTAGCGGAGTAGAACACCTGGTTAGGGGAGGTACTGGGCTAGCGGAGTAGGAGACCTGGTTAGGGGAGGTGCTGGCTAGCAGAGTAGAACACCTGGTTAGGGGAGGTATTGGGCTAGCGGAGTAGAACACCTGGTTAGGGGAAGGTACTGGGCTCAAGGATTAGAACACCTGGTTAGAGGAGGTACTGGGCTAGCGGAGTAGAACACCTGGTTGGAGGAGGTACTTGGCTAGCGGAGTAGGACACCTGGTTAGGGGAGGTGCTGGCGAGCAGAGTAGAACACCTGGTTAGGGGAGGTGCTGGCTAGCAGAGTAGAACACCTGGTTAGGGGATGTATTGGGCTAGCGGAGTAGAACACCTGGTTAGGGGAGGTACTGGGCTAGTGGAGTAGAACACCTGGTTAGGGGAGGTACTGGCTAGCAGAGTAGAACACCTGGTTTGGGGAGGTACTGGCAAGCAGAGTAGAAAACCTGGTTAGGGGAGGTACTGGCTAGCAGAGTAGAACACCTGGTTAGTGGGAGGTACTGGCAAGCAGAGTAGAACACCTGGTTATGGGAGGTACTGGGCTAGCGGAGTAGAACACCTGGTTAGGGGAGGTATTGGGCTAGCGGAGTAGAACACCTGGTTAGGGGAGGTGCTGGCTAGCGGAGTAGAACACCTGGTTAGGGGAGGTACTGGGCAAGCAGAGTAGAACATCTGGTTAGTGGAGGTACTGGGCTAGCAGAGTAGAACACCTGGTTAGGGGAGGCCCTGGGCTGGCAGAGTAGAACACCTGGTTAGGGGAGATACTGGGCTAGCGGAGTAGAACACCTGGTTAGGGGGAGGTACTGGGCTAGCGGAGTAGAACACCTGGTTAGGGGAGGTACTGGGCTAGCGGAGTAGAACACCTGGTTGGGGAGGTACTGGGCTAGTGGAGTAGAACACCTGGTCAGGGGAGGTACTGGCTAGCAGAGTAGAACACCTGGTTAGGGGAGGTACTGGCAAGCAGAGTAGAACACCTGGTTAGTTGGAGGTACTGGCTAGCAGAGTATAACACCTGGTTAGGGGGAGGTACTGGCAAGCAGAGTAGAACACCTGGTTAGGGGAGGTACTGGGCTAGTGGAGTAGAACACCTGGTTATGGGAGGTACTGGCTAGCAGAGTAGAACACCTGGTTATGGGAGGTACTGGGCTAGCGGAGTAGAACACCTGGTTAGGGGAGGTATTGGGCTAGCAGAGTAGAACACCTGGTTAGGGGAAGGTACTGGGCTCGAGGATTAGAACACCTGGTTAGAGGAGGTACTTGGCTAGCGGAGTAGAACACCTGGTTGGAGGAGGTACTGGGCTAGCGGAGTAGGACACCTGGTTAGGGGAGGTGCTGGCTAGCAGAGTAGAACACCTGGTTAGGGGAGGTATTGGGCTAGCGGAGTAGAACACCTGGTTAGGGGAGGTACTGGGCTAGCGGAGTAGAACACCTGCTAGGGGAGGTACTGGGCTAGCGGAGTAGAACACCTGGTTAGGGGAGGTACTCTGCTAGCGGAGTAGAACACCTGGTTAGGGGAGGTACTGGGCTAGTGGAGTAGAACACCTGGTCAGGGGAGGTACTGGGCTAGCGGAGTAGAACACCTGGTTAGGGGAAGTACTCTGCTAGCGGAGTAGAACACCTGGTTAGGGGAGGAACTGGGCTAGCGGAGTAGAACACCTGGTTAGGGGAGGTACTCTGCTAGCGGAGTAGAACACCTGGTTAGGGGAAGTACTGGGCTAGTGGAGTAGAACACCTGGTCAGGGGAGGTACTGGCTAGCAGAGTAGAACACCTGGTTAGGGGAAGTACTGGCAAGCAGAGTAGAACACCTGGTTAGGGGAGGTACTGGCTAGCAGAGTAGAACACCTGGTTAGGGGGAGGTACTGGCAAGCAGAGTAGAACACCTGGTTAGGGGAGGTACTGGGCTAGCGGAGTAGAACACCTGGTTTTGGGAGGTACTGGCTAGCAGAGTAGAACACCTGGTTATGGGAGGTACTGGGCTAGCGTAGTAGAACACCTGGTTAGGGGAGGTATTGGGCTAGCGGAGTAGAACACCAGGTTAGGGGAGGTGCTGGCGAGTGGAGTAGACACCTGGTTAGGGGAGGTGCTGGCTAGCAGAGTAGAACACCTGGTTAGGGGAGGTATTGGGCTAGCGGAGTAGAACACCTGGTTAGGGGAGGTATTGGGCTAGCGGAGTAGAACACCTGGTTATGGGAAGTACTGGGCTAGCGGAGTAGAACACCTGGTTAGGGGAGGTACTGGCTAGCAGAGTAGAACACCTGGTTAGGGGAAGGAACTGGGCTAGCGTAGTAGAACACCTGGTTAGAGGAGGTTCTGGGCTAGCGGAGTAGAACACCTGGTTAGAGGAGGTTCTGGGCTAGCGGAGTAGAACAAATGTCTTTTCCCCTCATTGGAATGTATAGGCCACCTTCCACCAAAACTGTGTTTTTTGATCAGTTTAATACCATGCTTAGGGAATGTGATTTTGGGAAAGAGGTCATCTTAATGGGAGATTTTAACATTAATTATGAAGACAAGTGTTGTAGGAAAACCCTCAAATGGATCACTAATACCTTTGACCTTACACAGCTAGTTAAAGGGCCAACCAGGGTGACATGTTGCTCTAAAACACAGATTGATTTGGTGTTCAGTAATAAACCAGAGAGAGTGACTACATCATTCAATATGGTTACTGGGCTGTCTGATCATAATCTGACACTTATAGCCAGAAAGCTGTCTAAGAGCAGGTTTAACCTCTCTACTGTTAGAAAGCCGGATCAACTCAGAATACCTAAGAGTGAATTAAACTATTTTGAAAAAGCAATTAAGGGAATAAACTGGAATGATCTCTTGTCCTATACAGACGTGGAAGCTGATAGTCAGGTTTTTCTATCCACAATCCAGACTACAATAAATGGCTTCCTAAAGAAAATCAAATCCAAACCTGGCCAAAAGAGCACTCTTCCTTGGCTAAATGGAGAAATCTGGAAATTGATGAAAGAACGAGATTATGCTCTAAAAATAGCCCTAAAATCTAAATTAGAGCATGACAGACGTAGGTTTACCATGTTGAGAAATAAGGTGATGAAAGAAATCAGACAGGCCAAGGCAAACTTTTTTATTAACATAATTGGTGAAGCAAAGGGAAATTCTAAATTGATATGGGAGAATCTAAAAAAGTTAACAGGGAAAGACCATAGTAACACTGCAAAAAGACTAGAAATTGTGGTGAATAACAATCTAACACAGGATGCAGTCGAAATAGCAATAGCCTTCAATTCCTACTTTATTGACTCTGTCAGGGCACTGACACAGAACCCCTCCACCGGTTTCTTGGGCTCAGTGCTAGTGAATGACACTCAACCTGTCTTCATCATCAGGGAGGTTTCTGAGTCAAAGGTGAACAAGGTGATTAGCTCACTAAAGAACTCTAAAGCCAAAGATGTGTTTGGGATGGACTCTACCTTTCTTAAAAACTACAAAGAGTCACTCATTGGCCCCATTACTAAGGTCACCAACACATCTATTGGTCTCGGTGTGTTTCCAAGGGTATGGAAGTCGGCCATAATAACGGCCATCTTTAAATCAGGCGACCCTGCTGACGTGAGTAACTACAGGCCCATTAGTATACTACCTGTGGTGTCAAAGGTTGTTGAAAAGTGTGTAGCAGAACAACTGATTGCCCACCTCAACAACAGCCCCTTCACATTACACTCCATGCAGTTTGGCTTCAGAGCGAAACACTCCACAGAAACGGCCAACTGCTTTCTTCTGAAAATGTGAAGTCCAAGATGGACAAAGGTGGTGCTGTTGGGGCTGTGTTTCTGGACCTAAGGAAGGCTTTTGATACTGTTAACCATGAGATTCTCATCACAAAATTGTCAAAGTTCAACTTTTCCCCTGATGCCTTGAGATGGATGAAATCATACCTTGAAGGCAGAACTCAGTGTGTCAGAGTGAGCAATGAGCTGTCGCCCTATCGTAGCTATGATGTGGGCGTGCCTCAAGGGTCAATACTGGGGCCCCTCCTGTTCAGCCTGTACATTAATGATCTGCCTTCTGTCTGTACTGGGTCTGAAGTTCAAATGTATGCAGATGATACAGTGATATATGTGCATGCAAAGAGCAAACAACAAGCTGCACAAGAACTCACTACTGTAATGGTCCAGGTTACAAAGTGGCTCAGTGACTCAGTGTTTGCATCTCAATGTGAAAAAAACTGTTTGCATGTTCTTCACAAAGAGGGCAACAGATGCTACTGAGCCAGATGTCTATGTGTCAGGGGAGAAGCTCCAGGTGGTATCCAATTTTAAGTACCTTGGCATCATACTTGATTCCAACCTCTCTTTTAAAAAGCATGTGAAAAAGGTAATTCAAATAACTAAATTCAACCTAGCTAATTTCCGATTTATACGAAATTGTTTGACTACAGAGGTAGCAAAACTGTACTTCAACTCTATGATACTCCCCCACTTAACATACTGCTTGACTAGTTGGGCCCAAGCTTGCTGTACAACATTAAAACCTATTCAGTCTGTCTACAAACAGGCTCTCAAAGTGCTTGATAGGAAGCCCAATAGCCATCATCATTGTCACATCCTTAGAAAGCATGAGCTCTTGAGTTGGGAAAATCTTGTGCAATACACCGACGCATGTCTTGTATTCAAGATCCTTAATGGCCTGGCTCCCCTCCACTCAATATTTTTGTTAAACAGAAAACCAACAAGCAGATCCAAAAGGTCTGCCATGAGAGGTGACTGTATAGTTCCCCTAAGGAAAAGCACCTTTAGTAAATCTGCATTCTCTGTGAGAGCTTCCCATGTCTGGAATACACTGCCATCAGACACACATAACTGCACCACATATCACACTTTCACAAAAAATGCTTGAAGACATGGCTAAAGGTCAATCAGATTTGTGAACATGGTCCTAGCTGTGTGTTGCCGCTTTCCATGTTGTCTGTTGTCTGTAGCTTGTGAGGTGTGGAAACACTTTGTTGCTTTTATGAATTTTGTCTTGCTGCTTTTTGCTCTATGTTGCTCTGTCTGTATGCTACGTCTTGCTTGTCCTATGTTGCTATGTCTTGCTTGTTCTACGTTGCTATTGTCTATATTGTAATTGTTTTTAATAACCTGCCCAGGGACTGCGGTTGAAAATTAGCCGGCTGGCTAAAACCGGCACTTTTACTGAAACGTGATTAATGTGCACTGTCCCTGTAAAAATAAAAATAAACTCAACAAAACTCAACTCAACAACACCTGGTTAGAGGACGTACTGGGCTAGCGGAGTAGAACACCTGGTTAGAGGAGTTACTGGGCTAGCGGAGTAGAATACCAGGTTAGGGGAGGTGCTGGCTAGCAGAGTAGAACACCTGGTTAGGGGAGGTGCTGGCTAGCGGAGTAGAACACCTGGTTAGAGGAGGTACTGGGCTAGCAGAGTAGAACACCTGGTTAGGAGAGGTACTGGCTAGCAGAGTAGAACACCTGGTTAGAGGAGGTACTGGGCTAGCGGAGTAGAACACCTGGTTGGAGGAGGTACTGGGCTAGCGGAGTAGGACAACTTGTTAGGGGAGGTGCTGGCGAGTAGAGTAGAACACCTGGTTAGGGGAGGTGCTGGCTAGCAGAGTAGAACACCTGATGAGGGGAGGTACTGGGCAAGCAGAGTAGAACACCTGGTTAGGAGAGGTACTGGCTAGCAGAGTAGAACACCTGGTTAGGGGAGGTGGTGGCTAGCGGAGTAGAACACCTGGTTAGAGGAGGTAATGGGCTAGCGGAGTAGAACACCTGGTTAGAGGACGTACTGGGCTAGCGGAGTAGAACACCTGGTTAGAGGAGGTACTGGGCTAGCGGAGTAGAACACCTGGTTAGGGAGGTACTGGGCTAGCGGAGTAGAACACCTGGTTAGGGAGGTACTCGCTAGCAGAGTAGAATACCAGGTTAGGGGAGGTGCTGGCTAGCAGTGTAGAACACCTGGTTTGGGGAGGTGCTGGCTAGCAGAGTAGAACACCTGGTTAGGGGAGGTGCTGGCTAGCAGAGTAGAACACCTGATGAGGGGAGGTACTGGGCTAGCGGAGTAGAACACCTGGTTATGGGAGGAACTGGCTAGCAGAGTAGAACACCTGGTTAGGAGAGGTACTGGCTAGCAGAGTAGAACACCTGGTTAGGGGAGGTACTGGGCTAGCGGAGTAGAACACCTGGTTATGGGAGGTACTGGCTAGCAGAGTAGAACACCTGGTTATGGGAGGTACTGGGCTAGCGGAGTAGAACACCTGGTTGGAGGAGGTACTGGGCTAGCGGAGTAGGACACCTGGTTAGGGGAGGTGCTGGCTAGCAGAGTAGAACACCTGGTTAGGGGAGGTGCTGGCTAGCAGAGTAGAACACCTGGTTAGGGGAGGTATTGGGCAAGCAGAGTAGAACACCTGGTTAGGAGAGGTGCTGGCTAGCAGAGTAGAACACCTGGTTAGGGAGGTGGTGGCTTGCGGAGTAGAACACCTGGTTAGAGGAGGTACTGGGCTAGCGGAGTAGAACACCTGGTTAGAGGACGTACTGGGAGCGGAGTAGAACACCTGGTTAGAGGAGGTACTGGGCTAGCGGAGTAGAACACCTGGTTAGGGGAGGTACTGGGCTAGCGGAGTAGAACACCTGGTTAGGGGAGGTACTCGCTAGCAGAGTAGAATACCAGGTTAGGGGAGGTGCTGGCTAGCAGTGTAGAACACCTGTTTTGGGGAGGTGCTGGCTAGCAGAGTAGAACACCTGGTTAGGGGAGGTGCTGGCTAGCAGAGTAGAACACCTGATGAGGGGAGGTACTGGGCTAGCGGAGTAGAACACCTGGTTAGGAGAGGAACTGGCTAGCAGAGTAGAACACCTGGTTAGGGGAGGTACTGGGCTAGCGGAGTAGAACACCTGGTTAGGAGAGGTACTGGCTAGCAGAGTAGAACACCTGGTTAGGGGAGGTACTGGCTAGCAGAGTAGAACACCTGGTTAGGGGAGGTACTGGGCTAGCGGAGTAGAACACCTGGTTAGGAGAGGTACTGGCTAGCAGACTAGAACACCTGGTTATGGGAGGTACTGGGCTAGCGGAGTAGAACACCTGGTTGGAGGAGGTACTGGGCTAGCGGAGAAGGACACCTGGTTAGGGGAGGTGCTGGCTAGCAGAGTAGAACACCTGGTTAGGGGAGGTGCTGGCTAGCAGAGTAGAACACCTGGTTAGGGGAGGTATTGGGTAAGCAGAGTAGAACACCTGGTTAGGGGAGGTGCTGGCTTGCAGAGTAGAACACCTGGTTAGGGGAGGTGCTGGATTGCAGAGTAGAACACCTGGTTAGGGGAGGTATTGGGCAAGCAGAGTAGAACACCTGGTTAGGGGAGGTGCTGGCTAGCAGAGTAGAATACCTGGTTAGGGGAGGTGCTGGCTAGCAGAGTAGAACACCTGGTTAGTGGAGGTACTGTTTCGCGGAGTAGAACACCTGGTTAGGGGAGTACTGGCTAGCAGAGTAGAACACCTGGTTAGAGGAGGTGCTGGTTAGCAGAGTAGAACACCTGGTTAGGGGAGGTACTGGCTAGCAGAGTAGAACAACTGGTTAGGGGAGGTGCTGGCTAGCAGAGTAGAATACCTGGTTAGGGGAGGTGCTGGCTAGCAGAGTAGAACACCTGGTTAGTGGAGGTGCTGGCTAGCAGAGTAGAACACCTGGTTAGGGGAGTACTGGCTAGCAGAGTAGAACACCTGGTTAGAGGAGGTGCTGGTTAGCAGAGTAGAACACCTGGTTAGGGGAGGTGCTGGCTAGCAGAGTAGAACACCTGGTTAGGGGAGGTGCTGGCTAGCAGAGTAGAACACCTGATGAGGGGAGGTACTGGGCTAGCGGAGTAGAACACCTGGTTAGGAGAGGTACTGGCTAGCAGAGTAGAACACCTGGTTAGGGGAGGTACTGGGCTAGCGGAGTAGAACACCTGGTTAGGAGAGGTACTGGCTAGCAGAGTAGAACACCTGGTTAGGGGAGGTACTGGGCTAGCGGAGTAGAACACCTGGTTGGAGGAGGTACTGGCTAGCAGACTAGAACACCTGGTTATGGGAGGTACTGGGCTAGCAGAGTAGAACACCTGGTTGGGAGGTACTGGGCTAGGGAGCGGAGAAGGACACCTGGTTAGGGGAAGCAGAGTAGAACACCTGGTTAGGGGAGGTGCTGGCTAGCAGAGTAGAACACCTGGTTAGGGGAGGTATTGGCTAAGCAGAGTAGAACACCTGGTTAGGGAGGTGCTGGCTTGCAGAGTAGAACACCTGGTTAGGGAGGTGCTGGATTGCAGAGTAGAACACCTGGTTGGGGAGGTATTGGGCAAGCAGAGTAGAACACCTGGTTAGGGGAGGTGCTGGCTAGCAGAGTAGAATACCTGGTTAGGGGAGGTGCTGGCTAGCAGAGTAGAACACCTGGTTAGTGGAGGTACTGTTTCGCGGAGTAGAACACCTGGTTAGGGGAGTACTGGCTAGCAGAGTAGAACACCTGGTTAGAGGAGGTGCTGGTTAGCAGAGTAGAACACCTGGTTAGGGGAGGTACTGGCTAGCAGAGTAGAACAACTGGTTAGGGGAGGTACTGGCTAGCAGAGTAGAACACCTGGTTCGGGGCTAGCAGAGTAGAACACCTGGTTAGGGGAGGTACTGGCTAGCAGAGTAGAACACCTGGTTAGGGGAGGTACTGGCTAGCAGAGTAGAACACCTGGTTAGGGGAGGTGCTGGCTTGCGGAGTAGAACACCTGGTTAGGGGAGCTACTGGGCTAGCGGAGTAGAACACCTGGTTGGAGGAGGTACTGGGCTAGCGGAGTAGGACACCTGGTTAGGGGAGGTGCTGGCGAGCAGAGTAGAACACCTTGTTAGGGGAGGTACTGGCTAGCAGAGTAGAACACCTGGTTAGGGGAGGTGGTGGCTAGCGGAGTAGAACACCTGGTTAGGGGAGGTGCTGGCTTGCAAAGTAGAACACCTGGTTATGGGAGGTACTGGGCTAGCGGAGTAGAACACCTGGTTAGGGGAGGTACTGGGCTAGCAGAGTAGAACACCTGGTTAGGGGAGGTATTGGGCAATCGGAGTAGAACACCTGGTTAGGGGAGCTACTGGGCTAGCGGAGTAGGACACCTGGTTAGGGGAGGTGCTGGCGAGCAGAGTAGAACACCTGGTTATGGGAGGTACTGGGCTAGCAGAGTAAAACACCTGGTTAGAGGAGGTGCGGTGCTAGCAGAGTAGAACACCTGGTTTGGGGAGGTGCTGGCTAGCAGAGTAGAACACCTGGTTAAGGGAGGTGCTGGGCAAGCGGAGTAGAACACCTGGTTAGGGGAGGTGCTGGCTAGCAGAGTAGAACACCTGGTTGGAGGAGGTACTGGGCTAGCAGAGTAGAACACCTGGTTAGGGGAGGTACTGGGCTAGCAGAGTAGAACACCTGGTTAGCGGAGGTACTGGCTAGCAGAGTAGAACACCTGGTTAGGGGAGGTACTGGCTAGCAGAGTAGAACACCTGGTTAGGGGAGGTACTGGGCTAGCAGAGTAGAACACCTGGTTAGGGGAGGTACTGGGCTAGCAGAGTAGAACACCTGGTTGTGGAGGTACTGGGCTAGCAGAGTAGAACACCTGGTTAGGGGAGGTACTGGGCTAGCAGAGTAGAACACCTGGTTAGGGGAGGTACTGGCTAGCAGAGTAGAACACCTGGTTGTGGAGGTACTGGGCTAGCAGAGTAGAACACCTGGTTATCAACCCTAACCCTAACCCATTGTAATCTACATGACCTGTTGCTCCAGTATTTTTTTTTCTGTTGTGAGAAGCTGGGTCAAATGAACCTGTTCCAGTTTGCTCTGGGAAAAGGGGCATAGATGATTATTAAGTGCAGTGCAGCGGCTGTGTTTAGACTTTTGATCATCACATCAGCTCTGAAAGAGATCAATTAACGAACAATTAGTGGAAATAAATATAAGAATTGGGCTGCCTGTCTAAACACAGCCAACTAGTCTCCATTACGATAAACCTGTTTAACTTGTTCTGGGTTTCTGCTGCTTCAGTGCTGTACACACATTCACCACAGACAGATCCAACCCATTGCATCCATTTGTTAGTCCTGTCCAGTCCATCACCATGTCCACGTTAGACAGATAGACTGCTGCTCTCAGTCTATGTTTAAAAAAAGCCTTAGGAATCAAAAACCGGTGTAGCAAGGTGTCTGCCTCGGTTCAGAGCAAAACAACAATCTCCCAAAGGACGTAACGTGAAGAAACTGGTCATTCAGGGTGTTAATGTTCTTCACCAAGGTAAACAGTGCCTTTGGAAAGTGTTCAGACATCTTTGTCCACACGTTGGTTAAAGCCTTATTCTAAAATGTATTAAATAGTTCTTTCCCCTCATCAATCTACACACAATACCCCATAATGACAAAGCAAAAACAGGATTTATTTTTTAAATAAAATTAAAAACTGAAATATTACATAACTATTCTGACCCTTTACTCAGTACTTTGTTGAAGCACCGTTGGCAGCGATTACAGCATTGAGTCTTCTTGGGTATGACGCTAGAAGCTTGGCACACCTGTATTTGGGGAGTTTCTCCCAGTCTTCTCTGCAGAGCGTCTCAAGCTCTGTCAGGTTGGATGGGGAGAGTTGCTGCACAGATATTTTCAGATCTATCCAGAAATGTATATCCTTTCCCCTTCCCCTGGAGGCCTTCTTTGTTTTTGGTTTGTTAGTTAGTTAGTGTATGAACAAACAACGAGGAAGTGATTGGTACATCAGTCAGTCTGTTACTGTATGAGATCAGCAGGGAGGACCAGGTTTGTGTAGGTCTGTCCATGCGTTGACCTGGTGAGTGATACTGTGTGTGGTGGTGGCTATCAGCCGTGAGTAGGTGCAGCGGTCATAAGCCACAGGGAAAACCTGGAAGAGGTTTCCACTGGGGGGTCAGTAGGCCGGATGCCCAGGTGTCTCATACACAGTCCCAGATACACATCCTCTATGTAGACGGCTTTAACATGCCTGGACGCCTCCACCAGCTTCCTGGGGAGGTCCTGGGAGCACCAACCTGGAACCAGGTGAACGCTCTAACCTCAAGGCTATTTGTCTTTCCCAGAGTGACCCAGACAGCATGCATGTTTCTCCATATGTCCAGAAGCTCCTGAGGAGTTCGAGGAGTGATAACAGCCATGTAGTGACAGCGGTCCTGGGCTTGCATACCCCTGAAAAAGGTTCCACTGGGGGGTCAGTTGGCCGGATGCCCAGGTGTCTCATACACAGTCCCAGATACACATCCTCTATGTAGACGGCTTTAACATGCCTGGACGCCTCCACCAGCTTCCTGGGGAGGTCTAAGGTGAAGACATAGCCCAGACCCAGAGCATAAGGTGGGTATACTGGTTCAGGAAACACCTCCTTTGGAAGGTACCATTTGGAGTTACGGTCTCTTAGAACGGCTCCCCATCGGGCCACTAGTCCAGTCTGTAGTTTTGCGTTGGAGCGTGAAGCAGCATGTTGACCAAGGTGTTCACGTTGAGGAACATGTCTGAGTCGATCTTCATGGCGTAGGAGGCGTTGGGGCAGCGAGAGCTCAGCCACTCCATCATCACCATGGTCTTGATGGTCAGGTTTTTGTAGCTGTCTATGAAGTTGCTCTGCAGCAGATCCTGGTGCTCTTTGCTCTCCTGCAGCACCTTCTCCTGGAGCTGCTCTGTCTCCTCTCCACTGGGCAGTCCCAGCAGGAAGAACAGACGGACCTCTCTGCCCAGTACCTGCCTCTCACTGCCCCAAGTCCTGCGGACGGCCTCACGGGCCTCCCTGTTATAGGCGCCACTGGCACCATCAGAACCAGGAAGGGGTTCTGCTCCCGGCATTTCTCTGGCTCATCCAGGATGAAGATGTACTCTGATGGGTATTCTACATGGTACGGTCCTGGGGACACATACGGAGGAGGAGTGGCCAGAACTGCCTTGCCCTCTGTGAGCAGATTAGTGATGATGTTGAGTGCAGAGGTGATGGAACTAGTTTCATCATGTGTTGTGTTGAGTTCCATGGCCTGTTGAGTAGAGTGGATACGTGAAGTCTGACGATCTGTTGAACTGGCAGACGCAGTTTCATGAGTGTCTATGGTAAAACCAGTGGAGTTGAGAGAAACTGCTTCACTACTGGTGTTGGTAGAACCAGGTCTGTTGACTGAACCGCCACTCAATTCCGCCCACCATTTTGACGCCCTGTCTAGTGAAGGGACCCACTCTACTGACTGATCGCCGAAGTAGAAGAAGGCCGTTGCTATGAGGAGCAGGATGAGGAAACAGCAACGGAAACGAGACCACCCGCAGTATCTCCTGCCTTCAGCCATCTCTTGAGAGAGAGAGAGAGAGAGAGAGAGAGAGAGAGAGAGAGAGAGAGAGAGAGAGAGAGACGAGAGAGAGAGACGGAGAGAGACGGAGAGAGACGGAGAGAGAGAGAGAGAGAGAGAGAGAGAGAGAGAGAGAGAGAGAGAGAGAGAGAGAGAGAGAGACAGAGAGAGACGGAGAGAGAGAGAGAGAGAGAGAGAGAGAGAGAGAGAGACGGAGAGAGAGAGAGAGAGAGAGAGAGAGAGAGAGAGAGAGAGAGAGAGAGAGAGAGAGAGAGAGAGAGAGAGAGATTGATTGAGAGATTGATTGATTGATTGATTGATTGATTGATTGATTTTATTTGTCACGTTCAGTTTCCAGCAGGTTTAAAAGGTTCAGTGAAATGTTTGTGTGCTTTGCTGCCTCAACATAGCAGGGCAATAATCCAGATCAATAATAATACAGTATATGCTTTGGGGCGGCAGGGTAGTCTAGTGGTTAGAGTGGAGGGGTGGCAGGGTAACCTAGTGGTTAGAGTGGAGGGGTGGCAAGGTAACCTAGTGGTTAGAGTGGAGGGGTGGCAGGGTAGTCTAGTGGTTAGAGTGGAGGGGTGGCAGGGTAGTCTAGTGGTTAGAGCATTGGACTAGCAACTGAAAAGTTGCAAGTTCAAATCCCCGAGCTGACAAGGTACAAATCTTTTGTTCTGCCCCTGAACAGGCAGTTAACCCACTGTTCCTTGGCCGTCATTGAAAATAAGAAATTATTAACTGACTTGCCTATTTAAATAAAGGTTAAAAAATAATAATAATAGTGGCATATCTACATATTCATACATTATATGCATTATAATAGTGGCATATCTACATATTCATACAGTATATGCATGTGACCCTCCCACTCTGTCTGCTGTATTCTCTCTTTGCTCTTGTTTTCCTTATTTGGATGCTGGTGGGCGGAGTTGGGAGGGTCGTCAGCTACATGGGAAACACCTGGGCCAGGTGTGTCCCAGGATAAATACACCACTTCCCCATTCATGGAGGAGACTCTCTCCATGCAGACACCTTTACAGATTTTGTTGTGTATCTTGGTGGTTTTTGGTGGTTTGCTTTGGCACCTTTCATCACCCTCCATTATCACATTCATGCAAAACGCTCACTTACACTACTGATTACACACACCATTGCATATTGTACTTAGTTTACTTTATTTAATAAATATATATTTTGCTACTCCTTATCTCCACGTTGTCTCCCTTTTGTTGCGGGCTTTGAGCGGGTTCGTGACAATGCATTATAATAGTGGCATATCTACATATTCATACATTATATGCATTATAATAGTGACATATCTACATATTCATACAGTGTATACATTATATTAATGACATATCTACATATTCATAGTGTATTTGCATTATATTAGTAACATATCTACATATTCATACAGTACTGTATATGCATTATATTAGTGACATATCTACATATTCATAGTGTATTTGCATTATATTAGTGGCATATCTACATATTCATACAGTATATGCATTATATTAGTGGCATATCTACATATTCATAGTGTATTTGCATTATATTAGTGGCATATCTACATATTCATACAGTATATGCATTATATTAGTGGAATATCTACATATTCATACAGTACTGTATATGCATTATATTAGTGACATATCTACATATTCATACAGTACTGTATATGCATTATATTAGTGACATATCTACATATTCATAGTGTATTTGCATTATATTGGTGGCATATCTACATATGCATACAGTATATACATTATATTAGTGACATATCTACATATTCATACAGTATATGCATTATATTAGTGGCATATCTACATATTCATACAGTACTGTATATGCATTATATTAATGACATATCTACATATTCATAGTGTATTTGCATTATATTTGTGGCATATCTACATAGGCATACAGTATATACATTATATTAGTGACAAATCTACATATTCATACAGTATATGCATTATATTAGTGGCATATCTACATATTCATACAGTATATACATTATATTAGTGGCATATCTACATATTCATACAGTATATACATTATATTAGTGGCATATCTACATATTCATACAGTACTGCATATGCATTATATTAGTGACATATCTACATATTCATACAGTACTGTATATGCATTATATTAGTGACATATCTACATATTCATACATTGATTAATGTGCTTGTCTGACTTGCCTAGTTAAATACAGGTTAAATAAATACACCATTTTTTGACTTGACATTTGTTTGGAAAGAGGAATGGAACATGAGACCATCCCTTCCTCGCATAGTGTCACGTCCTGACCATAGAAAGGTTGTTCTAGTTTATATTTTCTATGGTAGAGTAGGTCAGGGCGTGACTGGGGGGTTGTTCTAGTTTATATTTTCTATGGTAGAGTAGGTCAGGGCGTGACTGGGGGGTTGTTCTAGTTTATATTTTCTATGGTAGAGTAGGTCAGGGCGTGACTGGGGGGTCGTTCTAGTTTATATTTTCTATGGTAGAGTAGGTCAGGGCGTGACTGGGGGGTTGTTCTAGTTTATATTTTCTATGGTAGAGTAGGTCAGGGCGTGACTGGGGGGTTGTTCTAGTTTATATTTTCTATGGTAGAGTAGGTCAGGCGTGACTGGGGGGTTGTTCTAGTTTATATTTTCTATGGTAGAGTAGGTCAGGGCGTGACTGGGGGGTTGTTCTAGTTTATATTTTCTATGGTAGAGTAGGTCAGGCGTGACTGGGGGGTTGTTCTAGTTTATATTTTCTATGGTAGAGTAGCTCATGGCGTGACTGGGGGATTGTTCTAGTTTATATTTTCTATGTGGGGTTCTAGGTTTGATTGTCTATGTTGGTGATTTGTATGATTCCCAATTAGAGGCAGCTGGTTATATTTGTCTCTAATTGGGGATCATGCTTAAGTTACATTTTTCCAGCTGTTTAAAAAATATATATATATTTCACCTTTATTTAACCAGGTAGGCTAGTTGAGAACAAGTTCTCATTTGCAACTGCGACCTGGCCAAGATAAAGCATAGCAGTGTGAACAGACAACACAGAGTTACACATGGAGTAAACAATTAACAAGTCAATAACACAGTAGAAAAAAAGAGAGTCTATATACATTGTGTACAAAAGGCATGAGGAGGTAGTTTATGGGCTGTGGGATATTGTTTATGTTTAGTTGCCTGTTAGCACTGCATTGTCGTCACAGTTAGTTTATTCTTTCTTATTTTTTCTAAGTTTCACATCTTTAATAAATTATGTGGAACTCAAAAGTACGCGGGCTTTGGTCCGACCATTTGTACGAAGATCGTGACACATAGGAAGGACTCTGGTCAAAAGTAGTGCACTGTATAGGGAATAGGGTGCTATAGTACAGTCTAGGCTGCTTTATAAATGTTGGTGTGAAAATGTCCATGCAGCTATATAGTGGTTTGACACATGTATTTATTTCTAGAGCAGGGATGTAGTTTAAATTCTAATGTTCACAATTCTAATATCCTTCTTCTCCATTGATTCTTATTAAAAAAAAATGTGATTTGTAGAAGTTTCTTGTAAAAGAAGATACTGGTCTCAGTGGGACTCAATTGTCAACAACGTTGCATTTTGACTCCTGGACTGATAGTTAGTTGGACGTCAAATAAAATAAAATAAAAAACAGAACCGCTTTGCTTCCTTGTCTGTACCTGAGGTGATCATTGAGAACCAAGCATCCTCCGACATGTGAACTTAAGTTACTGAGAAAACACCTGTGTTCCGTGCGTACGATGACGTTCTATAGAATTCCTTCAGTATGACCGTTTTGTTACTCTGAATTTGAATACGTCAAACTATAGTAAAAAAAAAAAAAAAAACAGATGGGATGAAACATGAAAATACACTTACCTTCTTCCTCCTTTCTTAATACCATCTTCCACCTTGTTGGAGATCTATCTAGCTGGGAATGGCTGCCAGGTTTAGGTCATTCCACCTCGTTGGAGATCTATCTAGCTGGGAATGGCTGCCAGGTTTAGGTCATTCCACCTCGTTGGAGATCTATCTAGCTGGGGATGGCTGCCAGGTTTAGGTCATTCCACCTTGTTGGAGATCTATCTAGCTGGGGATGGCTGCCAGGCAGGTTGGAAGGTTTCAGTAATCCCTCTTCGGTCAACTCTTGTTGTTTCATACTCATGCAGGCAGGTAGGAAGGTGTAAGGTAGTCCAAACCACAGTCAATTAATGTTGTATCATGCAACAACTACATGTAATGGCAGAAGGCAGCCGTGGCCAAAGGTTGCTTCTGCTCCACTAGTATTTCCAGTTTGTTAACTTTCCTGCGACTAAATGATAAGTAAAACCGTTCCCACCTGGGGTAAGGTGAATGTGCAACTAGTTAGGGTGTGGCTTAACTGGCTCCCTGCACCCTACTCCATATAGAGGACAAGGCTCTCTACGCCCTATATAGAGGACAAGGCTCTCTACTCCCTATATAGAGGACAAGGCTCTCTACTCCCTATATAGAGGACAAGGCACCCGACACCCTTGGTCTTTTACCAAGAAAGGCTATCTTCTGTATACCACCCCTACCTTGGCTCAAACGCATTAAGAAGGAAATGAATTCCACAAATTAACTTTTAACAAGGCACACCTGTTAATTGAAATGCATTCCAGGTGACTACCTCCTGAAGCTGGTTGAGAGAATGCCAAGAGTGTGCAGAGCTGTCATCAAGGCAAAGGGTGGCTACTTTGAAGAATCTAAAATATATTTAGATTTGTTTCACACTTTTTTGGTTACTACAGAATTCAATATGTGTTATTTCATAGTTTTTATGTCTTCACTATTATTCTACAATGTAGAAAATAGTTTTTTTTTTAATAAAGAAAAACTCTTGAATGAGTCGGTGTGTCCAAACTTTTGCCTGGTACTGTAGATAAAGATCTGTTTTGATAATACTGGCACACTCTTTTCAGATTGATCATGTATTCTCTCAGCACTTCTCAGAATATTCTGTCTGAGGTGTGTATGCTTCACATGCTAACCACTGGGACATCAGGCACAAAAACACATGTTTCCCAGGAAGTAGTTTGAGGGGTTTAGTTTAGTTTATTCCATTCCACTAGTACCCCAGCTGTGCTTCTCTAGAGCTTCCTACTGTGTTGTAACAATGGTATTGTCTCTAGAGCTCTCCACTATTGTCGTGGGGAACATGCATATTCTTCTAGGTAACCATGGTGCCCTGGTCTCTACCTGCTGGAAGGCCACACCTTCGTCTCATTTTTCACTGCAACGGGAGATCTTGTCTCATACTTCCTCTTATAGAGGTGTGTGTGTGTGTGTGTGTGTGTGTGTGTGTGTGTGTGTGTGTGTGTGTGTGTGTGTGTGTGTGTGTGTGTGTGTGTGTGTGTGTGTGTGTGTGTGTGTGTGTGCGTGCGTGCGTGAGTGCGTGAAGCCATTAGGCAAAAGATAAGCAGATAAGCAAAGTGCTGCTAAGTTGCTAGCAAACAACTCAAGTGCAGTCCTGTTTTTAGTAGGATTCAAAGTATTCTATACCCTCATAAGCAGCACTTTATAATATATACATGGTATTACCTGGTCATATCTGGTAACTAGTTTAAGTACCAGAGAAATGATTAATCAGGCAGGAGCAGAGGATCCTTTATCCGTCCAGTCCATGAGCACTCTGCTGGCAGGCTGCCCTCTAAGGTGATGGTGGAGGGCAGACAGAACATGAGCACTCTGCTGGCAGGCTGCCCTCTAAGGTGATGGTGGAGGGCAGACAGAACATGAGCACTCTGCTGGCAGGCTGCCCTCTAAGGTGATGGTGGAGGGCAGACAGAACATGAGCACTCTGCTGGCAGGCTGCCCTCTAAGGTGATGGTGGAGGGCAGACAGAACATGAGCACTCTGCTGGCAGGCTGCCCTCTAAGGTGATGGTGGAGGGCAGACAGAACATGAGCACTCTGCTGGCAGGCTGCCCTCTAAGGTGATGGTGGAGGGCAGACAGAACATGAGCACTCTGCTGGCAGGCTGCCCTCTAAGGTGATGGTGGAGGGCAGACAGAACATGAGCACTCTGCTGGCAGGCTGCCCTCTAAGGTGATGGTGGAGGGCAGACAGAACATGAGCACTCTGCTGGCAGGCTGCCCTCTAAGGTGATGGTGGAGGGCAGACAGAACATGAGCACTCTGCTGGCAGGCTGCCCTCTAAGGTGATGGTGGAGGGCAGACAGACAGAACATGAGCACTCTGCTGGCAGGCTGCCCTCTAAGGTGATGGTGGAGGGCAGACAGAACATGAGCACTCTGCTGGCAGGCTGCCCTCTAAGGTGATGGTGGAGGGCAGACAGAACATGAGCACTCTGCTGGCAGGCTGCCCTCTAAGGTGATGGTGGAGGGCAGACAGAACATGAGCACTCTGCTGGCAGGCTGCCCTCTAAGGTGATGGTGGAGGGCAGACAGAACATGAGCACTCTGCTGGCAGGCTGCCCTCTAAGGTGATGGTGGAGGGCAGACAGAACATGAGCACTCTGCTGGAGGCTGCCCTCTAAGGTGATGGTGGAGGGCAGACAGAACATGAGCACTCTGCTGGCAGGCTGCCCTCTAAGGTGATGGTGGAGGGCAGACAGAACATGAGCACTCTGCTGGCAGGCTGCCCTCTAAGGTGATGGTGGAGGGCAGACAGAACATGAGCACTCTGCTGGGAGGCTGCCCTCTAAGGTGATGGTGGAGGGCAGACAGAACATGAGCACTCTGCTGGCAGGCTGCCCTCTAAGGTGATGGTGGAGGGCAGACAGAACATGAGCACTCTGCTGGCAGGCTGCCCTCTAAGGTGATGGTGGAGGGCAGACAGAACATGAGCACTCTGCTGGCAGGCTGCCCTCTAAGGTGATGGTGGAGGGCAGACAGAACATGAGCACTCTGCTGGCAGGCTGCCCTCTAAGGTGATGGTGGAGGGCAGACAGAACATGAGCACTCTGCTGGCAGGCTGCCCTCTAAGGTGATGGTGGAGGGCAGACAGAACATGAGCACTCTGCTGGCAGGCTGCCCTCTAAGGTGATGGTGGAGGGCAGACAGAACATGAGCACTCTGCTGGCAGGCTGCCCTCTAAGGTGATGGTGGAGGGCAGACAGAACATGAGCACTCTGCTGGCAGGCTGCCCTCTGGGAGGTGATGGTGGAGGGCAGACAGAACATGAGCACTCTGCTGGCAGGCTGCCCTCTAAGGTGATGGTGGCTGGAGGGCAGACAGAACATGAGCACTCTGCTGGCAGGCTGCCCTCTAAGGTGATGGTGGAGGGCAGACAGAACATGAGCACTCTGCTGGCAGGCTGCCCTCTAAGGTGATGGTGGAGGGCAGACAGAACATGAGCACTCTGCTGGCAGGCTGCCCTCTAAGGTGATGGTGGAGGGCAGACAGAACATGAGCACTCTGCTGGCAGGCTGCCCTCTAAGGTGATGGTGGAGGGCAGACAGATCATGAGCACTCTGCTGGCAGGCTGCCCTCTAAGGTGATGGTGGAGGGCAGACAGAACATGAGCACTCTGCTGGCAGGCTGCCCTCTAAGGTGATGGTGGAGGGCAGACAGAACATGAGCACTCTGCTGGCAGGCTGCCCTCTAAGGTGATGGTGGAGGGCAGACAGATCATGAGCACTCTGCTGGCAGGCTGCCCTCTAAGGTGATGGTGGAGGGAAGACAGTACATGAGCACTCTGCTGGCAGGCTGCCCTCTAAGGTGATGGTGGAGGGCAGACAGAACATGAGCACTCTGCTGGGAGGCTGCCCTCTAAGGTGATGGTGGAGGGCCCTCTAAGGTGATGGTGGAGACAGTACATGAGCACTCTGCATGAGCACTCTGATGGCAGGCTCCGCCCACCAGCATCCACTTGGGAGCCAGGTCCACCCACTCAGAATGAGTCCCTCCTCCCCTCCAAATTTCATCAGGGCCGACAAAAATCAAATCAAATTTCTGCCTGTGCCACTGCATGATATATCACTAGTTGATATCGGCTGCTAACATGAGTGACTCTCAACTCCAAATACAGGTTTAAAACTCTGTTTAAACCTTCTGTAGCCTATCTGGCATTTTGAATATGCATCACTGCTTATGGCTGTAAGGACAGGCTCCATTTGGGCAGTCATTTTCTGCACACGTACATGTGCATTGGGGGGTCTCAAGTTTTGTACCACTCCTTTTGGGGGTGGTGGGGGTGGCGGGTTGTACCACTCCTTTTTGGGGGATGGCAGGTTGGGGGTGGCGGGTGGTACCACTCCTTTTTGGGGGTGGTGGGGGTGGCGGGGTTGTACCACTCCTTTTGGGGGTGGTGGGGGGTGGCGGGTTGTACCACTCCTTTTTGGAGGATGGCAGGTTGTACCACTCCTTTTTGGGGGTAGCGGGTTGTACCACTCCTTTTGGGGGTGGTGGGGGTGGCGGGTTGTACCACTCCTTTTTTTGGGGGTGGTGGGGGGTGGCGGGTGGTACCACTCCTTTTTGGGGGTGGTGGGGGTGGCGGGTTGTACCACTCCTTTTTGGGGGTGGTGGGGGTGGCGGGTTGTACCACTCCTTTTTGGGGGTTGGGGGGTGGCGGGTTGTACCACTTTTTGGGGGTGGTGGGGGGTGGCGGGTTGTACCACTCCCTTTTTGGGGGTGGTGGGGGTGGCGGGTTGTACCACTCCTTTTTGGGGGTGGTGGGGGGTGGCGGGTTGTACCACTCCTTTTGGGGGTGGTGGGGGTGGCGGGGTTGTACCACTCCTTTTTGGGGGTGGTGGGGGGTGGCGGGTTGTACCACTCCTTTTTGGGGGTGGTGGGGGTGGCGGGTTGTACCACTCCTTTTTGGGGGTGGTGGGGGTGGCGGGTTGTACCACTCCTTTTTGGGGGTGGTGGGGGGTGGCGGGTTGTACCACTCCTTTTTGGGGGTGGTGGGGGGTAGCTGGTTGTACCACTCCTTTTTGGGGGTAGCTGGTTGTACCACTCCCTTTGGGGATGGCAGGTTGTACCACTCCTTTTGGGGTAGCTGGTGGTACCACTCCTTTTTGGGAGTGGTGGGTTGTACCACTCCTTTTGGGGGTAGCTGGTGGTACCACTCCTTTTGGGAGTGGTGGGTTGTACCACTCCTTTTTGGGGGTATCTGGTTGTACCACTCCTTTTGGGGGTGGTGGGTTGTACCACTCCTTTTGGGGGTATCTGGTTGTACCACTCCTTTTGGGGGTGGTGGGTTGTACCACTCCTTTTGGGGGTATCTGGTTGTACCACTCCTTTTTGGGGTAGCTGGTTGTACCACTCCTTTTTGGGAGTGGTGGGTTGTACCACTCCTTTTTGGGGGTAGCTGGTTGTACCACTCCTTTTTGGGAGTGGTGGGTTGTACCACTCCTTTTTGGGGGTAGCTGGTGGTACCACTCCTTTTTGGGAGTGGTGGGTTGTACCACTCCTTTTGGGGGTGGTGGGTTGTACCACTCCTTTTGGGGGTGGTGGGTTGTACCACTCCTTTTTGGGGTGGTGGGTTGTACGACTCCTTTTTGGGGTAGTTGGTCGCTCTGGATAAGAGCGTCTGCCAAATGACTTAAATGTAAATGTAATGTAAATGAGTGTCTAGGCTATGTACTCCTTTGGTATGACAGTTCTTTAGACAGGAACGTTCTAAGGATCAACCGATAATATCCCTGACTGGGAGGGCAATCCTCCATGGATCTCCTGACTGGGAGGGGAGAGAGGGGGGGGTGTCTCCTGACTGGGGAGGGAAGGGGGGTCTCCTGACTGGGAGAGAGGAAGGGGGGTCTCCTGACTGGGAGAGGAGAGAGGAAGGGGGGTCTCCTGACTGGGAGAGGGAGAGGAAGGGGGGGGGTCTCCTGACTGGAGAGGAGAGAGGAAGGGGGTCTCCTGACTGGGAGAGGAGAGGGAAGGGGGGGGGGGTCTCCTGACTGGGAGAGAGGAGTCTCCTGACTGGGAGGGAGAGGGGGGGGGTCTCCTGACTGGTAGAGGAGAGAGGAAGGGAGGGGGGGGTCTCCTGACTGGGAGAGGAGAGAGGAAGGGGGGGGGGTCTCCTGACTGGGAGAGGAGAGGGAAGGGGGGGTCTCCTGACTGGTAGAGGAGAGAGGAAGGGGGGGGGTCTCCTGACTGGGGGAGGAGAGGGGAAGGGGGGGTCTCCTGACTGGGAGAGGAGAGGGAGGGGGGGGGGTCTCTGACTGGGAGAGGAGAGGGGAAGGGGGGGGTCTCCTGACTGGTAGAGAGGAAGTCTCCTGAGAGGGGAGAGGAAGGGGGGGTCTCCTGACTGGTAGAGAGAGAAGGGGGGGGTCTCCTGACTGGGAGGAGGGGGGGGGTCTCCTGACTGGGAGAGGAGAGGGGAAGGGGGGGGGGTCTCCTGACTGGGAGAGGAGAGAGGGGAAGGGGGGGGGTCTCCTGACTGGTAGAGGAGAGGGAAGGGGGGGGGTCTCCTGACTGGTAGAGGAGAGGGGAAGGGGGGTCTCCTGACTGGGAGAGGAGAGGGGAAGGGGGGGTCTCCTGACTGGGAGAGGAGAGAGGGGGGGGGGTCTCCTGACTGGGAGAGGAGAGGGGAGGGGGGGGGTCTCCTGACTGGGAGAGGAGACTGGTAGAGGGAGAGGGGGGTCTCCTGACTGGGGAGAGGAGAGGGGGGGGAAGGAGAGAGGGGGGTCTCCTGACTGGTAGAGGAGAGAGGAAGGGGGGTCTCCTGACTGGGAGAGGAGAGGAGGGGGGGGTCTCCTGACTGGGAGAGGAGAGAAGGGGGGGGGTCTCCTGACTGGGAGAGGAGAGGGGAAGGGGGGGTCTCCTGACTGGGAGAGGAGAGGGGGGGGGTCTCCTGACTGGGAGAGGAGAGGGAAGGGGGGTCTCCTGACTGGGAGAGGAGAGGGGAAGGGGGGGGGGTCTCCTGACTGGGAGAGGAGGAGAGGGGGGGTCTCTGACTGGGAAGGGGGGGGTCTCCTGACTGGGAGAGGAGAGGGGAAGGGGGGGGTCTCCTGAGTGGTAGAGGAGAGGGGAAGGGGGGGGTCTCCTGACTGGTAGAGGAGAGGGGGGGGGGTCTCCTGACTGGGAGAGGAGAGGGGAAGGGGGGGAGAGGAGAGGGGAAGGGGGGGGGGGTCTCCTGACTGGTAGAGGAGAGAGGAAGGGGGGGTCTCCTGACTGGTAGAGGAGAGAGGAAGGGGGGGGTCTCCTGACTGGGAGAGAGGAAGGGGGGTCTCCTGACTGGGAGGAGGAGAGAGGAAGGGGGGTCTCCTGACTGGGAGAGAGAGAGGAAGGGGGGTCTCCTGACTGGGAGAGGAGGGGGGAAGGGGGGGGTCTCCTGACTGGGAGAGGAGAGGGGAAGGGGGTCTCCTGACTGGGAGAGGAGAGAGGAAGGGGGGGGTCTCCTGACTGGACTGGGAGAGGAGAGAGGAGAGGGGGGGGGTCTCCTGACTGGGAGAGGAGAGGGGAAGGGGGGTCTCCTGACTGGGAGAGGAGAGGGGAAGGGGGGTCTCCTGACTGGGAGAGGAGAGGGGGGGGGGGTCTCCTGACTGGGAGAGGAGAGAGGAAGGGGGGGGGGTCTCCTGACTGGTAGAGGAGAGGGGAAGGGGGGTCTCCTGACTGGTAGAGGAGAGAGGGGAAGGGGGGTCTCCTGACTGGAGAGGAGAGAGGAAGGGGGGGTCTCCTGACTGGTAGAGGAGAGGGGAAGGGGGGGTCTCCTGACTGGTAGAGGAGAGAGGAAGGGGGGGGGTCTCCTGACTGGTAGAGGAGAGAGGAAGGGGGGGGTCTCCTGACTGGTAGAGGAGAGAGGAAGGGGGGGGGGTCTCCTGACTGGGAGAGGGAGAGGAAGGGGGGGGTCTCCTGACTGGGAGAGGAGAGAGGAAGGGGGGGTCTCCTGACTGGGAGAGGAGAGAGGAAGGGGGGGTCTCCTGACTGGGAGAGGAGAGAGGAAGGGGGGGGGGGGGTCTCCTGACTGGTAGAGGAGGGAGGAAGGAGAGGGGGGTCTCCTGACTGGGGAGAGGAGGGGGGGGTCTCCTGACTGGGAGAGGAGAGAGGAAGGGGGGGGGTCTCCTGACTGGGAGAGGAGAGAGGAAGGGGGGGTCTCTGACTGGGAGAGAGAGGAAGGGGGGGGTCTCCTGAGGAAGGAGGGGGTCTCCTGACTGGGAGAGGAGAGAGGAAGGGGGGGTCTCCTGACTGGGAGAGGAGAGAGGAAGGGGGTCTCCTGACTGGTAGAGAGGAAGGGGGGGTCTCCTGACTGGAGAGAGGAGGGGGGTCTCCTGACTGGGAGAGGAGAGAGGAAGGGGGGGGGTCTCCTGACTGGGAGAGGAGAGAGGAAGGGGGGGGGTCTCCTGACTGGGAGAGGAGAGAGGAAGGGGGGGTCTCCTGACTGGGAGAGGAGAGAGGAAGGGGGGGTCTCCTGACTGGGAGAGGGAGAGAGAGGAAGGGGGGTCTCCTGACTGGTAGAGGAGAGAGGAAGGGGGGGTCTCCTGACTGGTAGAGGAGGGGGGGGGGTCTCCTGACTGGGAGAGGAGAGAGGGGGGGGGGGGTCTCCTGACTGGGAGAGGAGGAAGGGGGGTCTCCTGACTGGGGGAGAGGAGAGAGGAAGGGGGGGGGTCTCCTGACTGGGAGAGGAGAGAGGAAGGGGGGGGTCTCCTGACTGGTAGAGGAGGGGAAGGGGGGGGTCCCTGACTGGAGAGGAGAGAGGGGGGGGGGTCTCCTGACTGGTAGAGGAGAGAGGAAGGGGGGGTGTCTCCTGACTGGGAGAGGAGAGAGGAAGGGGGGGGTCTCCTGACTGGGAGAGGAGAGAGGGGGGTCTCCTGGGGAGTCTCCTGACTGGTAGAGGAGAGAGGAAGGGGGGGGTCTCCTGACTGGGAGAGGAGAGAGGAAGGAAGGGGGGTCTCCTGACTGGGGGGTCTCCTGACTGGTAGAGGAAGGGGGGGTCTCCTGACTGGTAGAGGAGAGAGGAAGGGGGGGTCTCCTGACTGGTAGAGGAGAGAGGAAGAAGGGGGGGTCTCCTGACTGGTAGAGGAGAGAGGAAGGGGGGTCTCCCTGACTGGTAGAGGAGAGAGGAAGGGGGGGTCTCCTGACTGGTAGAGGAGAGAGGAAGGGGGGTCTCCTGACTGGTAGAGGAGAGAGGAAGGGGGGGGGGTCTCCTGACTGGTAGAGGAGAGAGGAAGGGGGGGGGGGGTCTCCTGACTGGGAGAGGAGAGGGGAAGGGGGGGGTCTCCTGACTGGAGGGGAGAGGAGAGGGGAAGGGGGGGTCTCCTGACTGGGGGTGAGAGAGGAAGGGGGGGTCTCCTGACTGGGAGAGGAGAGAGGAGGGGGGGGGGTCTCCTGACTGGGAGAGAGAGAGGAAGGGGGGGTCTCCTGACTGGGAATTATATTATTGAATTATTCCCAGACACCTGCAACAAGCTAAATCAAATGTGACAGTGCTTTTCCTATTTTGTAATTCATCTCTGACAAAAGAAAGAGAAAACACTGGGACACCAGGATCTTTATGGATTGTGCCATTTTAATGTATACTGGTAAGTGAAGAGACAAGGTAAACAATAGACAAGGTTAACATACAGACTACAATTACCATGAATCACAACTAAACAGTAAACAATAGTAGTGTCTAACATACAGACTACAATTACCATGAATCACAACTAAACAGTAAACAATAGTAGTGTCTAACATATGGACTACAATTACCATGAATCACAACTAACCAGTAAACAATAGTAGTGTCTAACATATGGACTACAATTACCATGAATCACAACTAACCAGTAAACAATAGTAGTGTCTAACATATGGACTACAATTACCATGAATCACAACTAACCAGTAAACAATAGTAGTGTCTAACATATGGACTACAATTACCATGAATCACAACTAACCAGTAAACAATAGTAGTGTCTAACATATGGACTACAATTACCATGAATCACAACTAACCAGTAAACAATAGTAGTGTCTAACATATGGACTACAATTACCATGAATCACAACTAACCAGAAAACAATAGTAGTGTCTAACATATGGACTACAATTACCATGAATCACAACTAACCAGTAAACAATAGTAGTGTCTAACATATGGACTACAATTACCATGAATCACAACTAACCAGAAAACAATAGTAGTGTCTAACATATGGACTACAATTACCATGAATCACAACTAACCAGAAAACAATAGTAGTGTCTAACATATGGACTACAATTACCATGAATCACAACTAACCAGTAAACAATAGTAGTGTCTAACATATGGACTACAATTACCATGAATCACAACTAACCAGTAAACAATAGTAGTGTCTAACATATGGAATACAATTACCGTGAATCACAACTAACCAGTAAACAATAGTAGTGTCTAACATATGGACTACAATTACCATGAATCACAACTAACCAGTAAACAATAGTAGTGTCTAACATATGGACTACAATTACTATGAATCACAACTAACCAGTAAACAATAGTAGTGTCTAACATATGGACTACAATTACTATGAATCACAACTAACCAGTAAACAATAGTAGTGTCTAACATATGGACTACAATTACCATGAATCACAACTAACCAGTGCAACAGAGGCTGCATCCAAAATGCTATTCCAGACACACAGCTCTACTTGTGACCAGGCTCTCTCAGCAGAATACACCTGTTCCCTAGGGTTCCAGTTACACATTGTCTCTTGGGGTTTTCCCCGCCTTGTTTCGTTCCACCCCTGTAATTCGATCCCATCTTGTCCTGAAGTAGAGCAGCATTAGTCAGGGTTTGGATCCGATCCCATTGTCTTCTCTAAGGTAGTGTCCCGAATGTAACCGGAAGTTTGCTGGATCCAATCCCCGAGCTGACAAGGTAACAATGTGTCGTTCTGCCCTTGAGCAAGGCAGTTTAACCCACTGTTCCCTGGCAGCCCGAAGACATGGATGTGGATTAAGGCAGCCCCAACACACCTCTCTGATTCATTTCAGTTGAATACAATCAGTTGGACAACTGACTAGGTATCCCCCCCCCCCCCTTCCCCTTCCCAAATGGTACCCTATTCATTATACAGTGCCTTCAGAAAGTATTCAGACCCCTTGACTTTATCTACAGATGGTAAAGTTAACAGCCCTATTTGAAAATTAATTAAATTGTTTTTTCCTCGTCAAACACAATACCCCATAATGACATCACAATACACAATAATGATATCACAATTTGACATCACAATACCTCATAATGACATCACAATACCCCATAATGACACACAATACCCCATAATGACATCACAATACACAATAATGATATCACAATACCCCCATAATGACATCACAATACCTCATAATGACATCACAATACCCCATAATGACATCACAATACCCCATAATGACATCACAATACACAATAATGATATCGCAATACCCCCATAATGACATCACAATACACAATAATGACATCACAATACCCCATAATGACATCACAATACACAATAATGATATCCAATACCCCCATAATGACATCACAATACACAATAATGACATCACAATACCCCATAATGACATCACAATACCCCATAATGACATCACAATACACAATAATGATATCGCAATACCCCCATAATGACATCACAATACACAATAATGATATCACAATACCCCATAATGACATCACAATACACAATAATGATACCCCCATAATGACATCACAATACCTCATAATGACATCACAATACCCCATAATGGCAAAGCTAAGAGGTTTTGTTAGAAATGTTTGCTAGTATTCAGACCCTTTACTCAGTACATGTTGAAGCACCTTTGGCAGAGATTACAGCATCGAGTCTTCTTGGGTTTGACTCTACAATCTTGGCACCCGTATTTGGTGAGTTTCTCCCGTTCCTCTCTATAGATCCTCTTAAGCTCTGTCAGGTTGGATGGGAGCATCGCTGCACAGCTATTTTCAGGTCTCTCCAGAGATGTTCATTCGGGTTCAAGTCCAGGCTCTGGCTGGGTCACTCAAGGACATTTAGAGACTTGTCCTGAAGCCACTCTTGCGTTGTCTTGGTTGTGTGCTTAGTGTCATGGTCCTGTTGGAAGGTGAACCTTCAGCCCAGTCTGAGGTCCAGAGTACTCTGGAGCAGGTTTTCATCAGGGATCGCTCTATACTTTGCTCTGTTCATCTTTCCCTCGATCTTTCCCTCGACTAGTCTCCCAGTCCATTCCTCTGAAAAACATCCCCACAGCATGATGCTGCCACCACCATGCTTCACCGTAGGGATGGTGCCAGGTTTCCTCCAGACATGATGCTTGGCATTCAGGCCAAATCTTTGTTTCATCAGACCAGAGAATCTTTTTTCTCATGGTCTGAGAGTCTTTAAGTGCCTTTTGTTAAACTCCAAGTGGGCTGGCATGTGCGTTGTTATTGAGGAGTGGCTTCCGTCTGGCCACCCTATCATAAAAAAATGTTTTCCTCATCAATCTACACACAATACCCCATAATGACAAAGTGAAAACAGGTTTTTAGATTTTTTTTGTGTCACGCCCTGATCTGTTTCACCTGCCTTTGTGATTGTCTCCACCCCCCTCCAGGTGTCACCCATCTTCCCCATTATCCCCTGGGTATTTATACCTGTGTTCTCTGTTTGTCTGTTGCCAGTTTGTTTTGTTCGTAGAACCTGCCAGTGTTTTGTTTCCCTGCTCCCGCCAGTTCCTTGTTCCAGTTATTTAGTTTCACAGTTCTGACCATTCTGCCTGCCCTGAGCCTGAGCCTGACACTGACCCTGACCCTGACCCTGAGCCTGACCCTGGGTCCACCTGCTGTCCTGTACCTTACACCCTCTGCATTATGGACCTCTACCTGCCTTGACCTGTCATTTGCCTGCACCTGTTTGAGGAATACACTTTTGTTTCTTCAACACTGTCTGCACCGGGGTCATACCATAAAACATGCTAGACCGGCTGCGATCAGATGCAAATCAAGTTTGACCTTTAAAAAGTGAAGATTACAAACTTTAGAAGCCTTTTTAAAACTCAAATACACTTTAAGTTCTTAGCAATTTGATTTGATCAAATTAAGATCCTAGTGTTACTAGTTTGTACTAAAAAGGTTTTTAAATTCCCCACAGACTTGTGAAATAGCACCAAAGGAGAAAACAACAACTGTAGCTTATTTATTTATGTTATTTATTCAGGTTAACCAAGGGGGAAAAGGAAGTTGAGTGTTAAAAGGAATATGTTGCATCTTGAAATACAGGTTTGTTCACTGCTTGACTTGGGATGAAGAAGAAGAAGAAGTGCTGCTTGACTTGGGATGAAAGAAGAAGAAGAAGTGCTGCTTGACTCGGGATGAAATAAGAAGAAGAAGTGCTGCTTGACTTGGGATGAAAGAAGAAGAAGAAGTGCTGCTTGACTCGGGATGAAAGAAGAAGAAGAAGAAGTGCTGCTTGACTTGGGATGAAAGAAGAAGAAGAAGTGCTGCTTGACTCGGGATGAAAGAAGAAGAAGAAGAAGTGCTGCTTGACTTGGGATGAAAGAAGAAGAAGAAGTGCTGCTTGACTTGGGATGAAAGAAGAAGAAGAAGAAGAAGTGCTGCTTGACTCGGGATGAAAGAAGAAGAAGAAGAAGTGCTGCTTGACTTGGGATGAAAGAAGATGAAGAAGAAGTGCATCAGCTGTTTTTTTCCATTTGACTAAATTCACAGACATTTACAAATGGCGTTACGCTAAAGAGACCTCTGATTATTCACTGTGAAGGGTTCATTCACTTTTTCCCCATGACTTCTCCATGAATTAACCACATTTAAAGGCTATTATTTAGACTACATGAAAATGTGAAATGTCAACCGAGCCACAAGCTTTTTTTCACTGCGAGAATCCGGCACCGCTCTGTCAACAGGTCCATTAGACTCTGTTCACCCAAATACACAAATGTCACTGCGAGAATCCGGCACCGCTCGGTCAACAAGTCCATTAGACTCTGTTCACCCAAATACACAAATGATGCATTATGCTGTAGAGATCTCTGATTAATCATTGTTAAGAGTTCATACACATTTTCCAAGACTTCTCAATGACTTTTAACCACATTTCATGACACAGTCATACATCATCCATCTCTATTGTAATCGTGTTTTGTATTTTACAGTATTGTATTGTACTTATGTGTTGTACTGGTCCTGTACGTGGCTCAGTTGGTAAGAACACGGCACTAGAAACACCAGAGTTAAAATCAAATGTTATTTGTCACATGCTTTATAAACGACAGGGGTAGACTAACAGTGAAATACTTAAGGTTGAGTGTTTAAAGAAACAGTGAAGAGGCGACTCCGGGATGCTGGCCTTCTACTCAGAGTTCTTCTGTCCTGTCTCAACGTCAACAGTGAAGAGGCGACTCCGGGATGCTGGCCTTCTAGTCAGAGTTCCTCTGTCCAGTCTCAACGTCAACAGTGAAGGCGACTCCGGGATGCTGGCCTTCTAGGCAGAGTTCCTCTGTCCGGTCTCAACGTCAACAGTGAAGAGGCGACTCCGGGATGCTGACCTTCTAGTCAGAGTTCCTCTGTCCGGTCTCCATGTCAACAGTGAAGAGGAGACTCCGGGATGCTGGCCTTCTAGTCAGAGTTCCTCTGTCCGGTCTCAACGTCAACAGTGAAGAGGCGACTCCGGGATGCTGGCCTTCTAGTCAGAGTTCCTCTGTCCTGTCTCAACGTCAACAGTGAAGAGGCGACTCCGGGATGCTGGCCTTCTAGGCAGAGTTCCTCTGTCCAGTCTCAACGTCAACAGTGAAGAGGTGACTCCGGGATGCTGGCCTTCTAGGCAGAGTTCCTCTGTCCAGTCTCAACGTCAACAGTGAAGAGGCGACTCCGGGATGCTGACCTTCTAGGCAGAGTTCCTCTGTCCAGTCTCAACGTCAACAGTGAAGAGGCGACTCCGGGATGCTGGCCTTCTAGGCAGAGTTCCTCTGTCCAGTGTCTGTTTTTTTTGCCCATCTTAATATTTTCTTTTTATTGGCCAGTCTGAGATTTCTTTGCAAGATTTCTTTGCATCCCGGAGTCGCCTCTTCACTGTTAACGTTGAGACTGGTGTTTTGCGGGTACTATTTAGTGAAGCTGCCAGTTGAGGACTTGTCAGGCGTCTGTTTCTCAAACTAGACACTCTAATGTATTTGTCCTCTTGCTCAGTTGTGCACCGGGGCCTCCCACTCCTCTTTCTATTCTGGTTAGAGACCGCTTGCGCTGTTCTGTGAAGGGAGTAGTACACAGCGTTGTACGAGATCTTCAGTTTCTTGGCAATTTCTCGCATGGAATAGCCTTAATTTCTCAGAACAAGAATAGACTGACGAGTTTCAGAAACAAGGTCTTTGTTTCTGGCCATTTCGAGCCTGTAATCGAACCCACAAATGCTGATGCTCCAGATACTCAACCAGTCTAAAGAAGACCCGTTTTATTGCTTCTTCAACCAGAACAACAGTTTTCAGCTGTGCTAACATAATTGCAAAAGTGTTTTCTAATGATCAATTAGACTTTTTAAATTATAAACTTGGATTAGCTAACACAACGTGCCATTAGAACACAGGAGTGATGGTTGCTGATAATGGGCCTCTGTACGCCTATGTAGATATTCTATTTTTTAAATCAGCCATTTCCAGCTACAATAGTCATTTACAACATTAACAATGTCTACACTGTATTTCTGATCAATTTGATGTTATTTTAATGGACAAAAAGAAAATGTGTTTTTCATTCATAAACAAGGACATTTCTAAGTGACCCCAGAATTCTGAACTGGTAGTGTGTATATAGGTAGGGGTAAAGTAACTAGTCAACAGGAGAGATAATAAACAGGAACACCAGAGTATGTGATGAGTCAAAATCGTTAGTGCAAAAAAAGGGTCAATGCAGATATTTAAATAGTTAACCAATAGCTACCTGGACTAACTGTTTAACAGTCTTATGGCTTGAAGGGGCTAGAAGTTGTTCAGGATCGGTTCCAGACTTGGTGCATCGGTACCGCTTATCCGTGCGGTAACAGAGAGAACAGTCTATGACTTGGGGTGGCTGGAGTCTTGAACCATTTTAAGGACCTTCCTCTGACACCGCCTGGTATAGAGGTCCTGGATGGCAGGGAGCTCGGCCCCAGTGATGTATTGGGACGTACGCACTACCCTCTGTAGTGCCTTGCTGTCGAATGCCATGCAGTTGTCATACCAGGCGGTGATGCTCCCAGTCAATGTGCTCTCAATGGTGTAGCTGTAGAACTGTTTGAGGATTTGAGGGCCTATGCCGATCTTTTTAGCCTTCTGAGGAGGAAGTGTTTGTGGGCAATAATAATTTGGAAACCAAGAAACTTGACATTCTCGATCTGATCCACTCCAGCCCTGTCGATGTGGATGGGGTGTGGCTCTGCCCTCAGTTTCCTGTAGTCTACAATCAGCTGACATTGAGGGAGAGGTTGTTGTCCTGGCACCACACTGCCAGGTCTCTGACCTCCTCCCTATAGGCTGTCTCATCGTCGTCGGTGATCAGGCATACCACCGTTGTGTCGTCTGCAAACTTAATGATGGTGTTAGAGTCGTGTGTGGCCACGCAATCGTGGGTGAACAGGGAGTACAGGAGGGGACTAAGCACACACCCCTGAGGGCCTCCAGTGATGAGGATCAGCATGGAGATGTGTTGTTGCCTACCCTTACCACCTGGGGGCGGCCTATCAGGAAGTCCAGGATCCAGATGCAGAGGAGGTGTACAGTCAGGGTGTTCAGTGATGGGCTTGGAGGGCACTATGGTGTTCCTTAGCTTAGCTGTTCTCACATAGGTGTTCCATTTGTCCAGGTGGGAAAGGGCAGTGTGGAGAGCAATAGAGATGACATCATCTGCGGATCTGTTAGAGCGGTATGGGAATTGGAGTGTGTCTAGGTAGTACGGGATGTTGATGTGAGCCATGACCAGCCTTTCAAAGCATTTCATGGCTACAGATGTGAGTACTATGGGGCGATAGTCATTTAGACAGGTTGCCTTGCCATTCTTGAGCACAAAGACTATGGTAGTCTGCTTCAAACATGTAGGTATTATAGCCTGGGTCAGGGAGAGGTTGAAAATATCAGTGAAGACACTTGCCAGCTGGTCAGCGCATGCTTTGAGTGCACGTCCCGTTAATCTGTCTGACTGTATGTATTGACTGTATTGACTGTATGATTTGCCTTTTCGATGATCCGTTTTGAGTTTTGTACTAACATGCTGACCACACTGCACGCGAGCAGAGTGATTTGGTCCCACACCAGACGAGATCAGGACTTTCAGGTTGAAATGTCAAAAACTAACTCTGAAACAATTATATTAATTTGGGGACAGGTCAAAAAGCGTTAAACATATATGGCAATTTAGCTTGCTAGCTTGCTGTCGTTAGCTAATTTACCCTGGGATATAAACGTTGGGTTGTTAATGTACCTGAAATGCACAAGGTCCTCTACTCTGACAATTGATCCACAGATAAAAGGGTAAACCACGTTTCTAGTGATCTCTCCTCCTTCAGTCTTCTTTTTTGGACATTATATGGCGGATGGCAACCAACAGGTGGCGGATGTGCATTACCACAACCAACAGGACTGGAGTGGGAACCTCAGTCCATCTTTCAATCACCCACGTGGATATATGCTCCTAAAAACCAATGAGGAGATGGGAGAGGCCAGACTTGCAGCGCGTTGAGCGTCACAAATAGAACCAAGTTAAAATTTTAGCGCCTGGCTAACGCGGACGCTCATTGGCGTGCGCGAGCAGTGTGGGTGCAATGATTGAGGACATGTATGTGTACATGTATTTTTCAAGGCGAGCGGTGTGGTCAACATGTCAGAGTTGTGAAAATTGCAACAAGGAGATTAAAAAAAACAGTGATATATATATATATATATATATATATATATATATATATATATATATACAGTATGGCAAAAAAGTATTTAGTCAGCCACCAATTGTGCAAGTTCTCCCACTTAAAAAGATGAGAGAGGCCTGTAATTTTCATCATAGGTACACTTCAACTATGACAGGCAAAATGAGAAAAAAAAATATCCAGAAAATCACATTGTAGGATTTTTTATGAATTTATTTGCAAATTATGGTGGAAAATAAGCATTTGGTCACCTACAAACAAGCAAGATTTATTTCTTTTTTGCCCCACTGTATATATATACAACCCATTTTTTCATGTTGTACCACGTAGATTTCTCACTATTCAAATGTATTCAATTGGGTTCCATTCAAGTGCAAATATTTCCCTTTTAAACGCCTTTACACTTGAAATGGTTCTCACAGAAGAAATAGGGAACCTCATGGTAGAAATTAAAAGGGAACAGTGGAGATTAATGGGGAAATGACTGGACTAATGGTGGGGAAACATCAGTTCACCTGACACAAGACCCGTATCCAAATATCACACTGTTGATTTGATGTGCCTTTTACATTGACTGGACTTTTCACCACAACGAAATACTCTGGATACATTCAGTAACATGATGATAAGAATATTCTTGGGAAAATGTGGGGTAGGTGCAACACAAGACAAAAACTGACAAGAGTTTGAGTGAGAGTTCTAACTGGTGTCTCCAAGTGGACAAGGGTTTGAGTGAGAGGTCTAGCTGGTGTCTCCAAGTGGACAAGGGTTTGAGTGAGAGGTCTAACTGGTGTCTCCAAGTGGACAAGGGTTTGAGTGAGAGGTCTAACTGGTGTCTCCAAGTGGACAAGGGTTTGAGTGAGAGGTGTAACTGGTGTCTCCAAGTGGACAAGGGTTTGAGTGAGAGGTCTAACTGGTGTCTCCAAGTGGACAAGGGTTTGAGTGAGAGGTCTAACTGGTGTCTCCATGTGGACAAGGGTTTGAGTGAGAGGTCTAACTGGTGTCTCCAAGTGGACAAGGGCTAACTTGTCTCCAAGTGAGAGGTCTAACTGGTGTCTCCAAGTGGACAAGGGTTTGAGTGAGAGGTCTAACTGGTGTCTCCAAGTGGACAAGGGTTTGAGTGAGAGGTCTAACTGGTGTCTCCAAGTGGACAAGGGTTTGAGTGAGAGGTCTAACTGGTGTCTCCAAGTGGACAAGGGTTTGAGTGAGAGGTCTAACTGGTGTCTCCAAGTGGACAAGGGTTTGAGTGAGAGGTCTAACTGGTGTCTCCAAGTGGACAAGGGTTTGAGTGAGAGGTCTAACTGGTGTCTCCAAGTGGACAAGGGTTTGAGTGAGAGGTCCAACTGGTGTGGACAAGGGTTTGAGTGAGAGGTCTAACTGGTGTCTCCAAGTGGACAAGGGTTTGAGTGAGAGGTCTAACTGGTGTCTCCAAGTGGACAAGGGTTTGAGTGAGAGGTCTAACTGGTGTCTCCAAGTGGACAAGGGTTTGAGTGAGAGGTCTAACTGGTGTCTCCAAGTGGACAAGGGTTTGAGTGAGAGGTCTAACTGGTGTCTCCAAGTGGACAAGGGTTTGAGTGAGAGGTCTAACTGGTGTCTCCAAGTGGACAAGGGTTTGAGTGAGAGGTCTAACTGGTGTCTCCAAGTGGACAAGGGTTTGAGTGAGAGGTCTAACTGGTGTCTAACTGGTGTCTCCAAGTGGACAAGGGTTTGAGTGAGAGGTCTAACTGGTGTCTCCAAGTGGACAAGGGTTTGAGTGAGAGGTCTAACTGGTGTCTCCAAGTGGACAAGGGTTTGAGTGAGAGGTCTAACTGGTGTCTCCAAGTGGACAAGGGTTTGAGTGAGAGGTCTAACTGGTGTCTCCAAGTGGACAAGGGTTTGAGTGAGAGGTCTAACTGGTGTCTCCAAGTGGACAAGGGTTTGAGTGAGAGGTCTAACTGGTGTCTCCAAGTGGACAAGGGTTTGAGTGAGAGGTCTAACTGGTGTCTCCAAGTGGACAAGGGTTTGAGTGAGAGGTCTAACTGGTGTCTCCAAGTGGACAAGGGTTTGAGTGAGAGGTCTAACTGGTGTCTCCAAGTGGACAAGGGTTTGAGTGAGAGGTCTAACTGGTGTCTCCAAGTGGACAAGGGTTTGAGTGAGAGGTCTAACTGGTGTCTCCAAGTGGACAAGGGTTTGAAGAGGTCTTTGTCTCCAAGTGGACAAGGGTTTGAGTGAGAGGTCTAACTGGTGTCTCCAAGTGGACAAGGGTTTGAGTGAGAGGTCTAACTGGTGTCTCCAAGTGGACAAGGGTTTGAGTGAGAGGTCTAACTGGTGTCTCCAAGTGGACAAGGGTTTGAGTGAGAGGTCTAACTGGTGTCTCCAAGTGGACAAGGGTTTGAGTGAGAGGTCTAACTGGTGTCTCCAAGTGGACAAGGGTTTGAGTGAGAGGTCTAACTGGTGTCTCCAAGTGGACAAGGGTTTGAGTGAGAGGTCTAACTGGTGTCTCCAAGTGGACAAGGGTTTGAGTGAGAGGTCTAACTGGTGTCTCCAAGTGGACAAGGGTTTGAGTGAGAGGTCTAACTGGTGTCTCCAAGTGGACAAGGGTTTGAGTGAGAGGTCTAACTGGTGTCTCCAAGTGGACAAGGGTTTGAGTGAGAGGTCTAACTGGTGTCTCCAAGTGGACAAGGGTTTGAGTGAGAGGTCTAACTGGTGTCTCCAAGTGGACAAGGGTTTGAGTGAGAGGTCTAACTGGTGTCTCCAAGTGGACAAGGGTTTGAGTGAGAGGTCTAACTGGTGTCTCCAAGTGGACAAGGGTTTGAGTGAGAGGTCTAACTGGTGTCTCCAAGTGGACAAGGGTTTGAGTGAGAGGTCTAACTGGTGTCTCCAAGTGGACAAGGGTTTGAGTGAGAGGTCTAACTGGTGTCTCCAAGTGGACAAGGGTTTGAGTGAGAGGTCTAACTGGTGTCTCCAAGTGGACAAGGGTTTGAGTGAGAGGTCTAACTGGTGTCTCCAAGTGGACAAGGGTTTGAGTGAGAGGTCTAACTGGTGTCTCCAAGTGGACAAGGGTTTGAGTGAGAGGTCTAACTGGTGTCTCCAAGTGGACAAGGGTTTGAGTGAGAGGTCTAACTGGTGTCTCCAAGTGGACAAGGGTTTGAGTGAGAGGTCTAACTGGTGTCTCCAAGTGGACAAGGGTTTGAGTGAGAGGTCTAACTGGTGTCTCCAAGTGGACAAGGGTTTGAGTGAGAGGTCTAACTGGTGTCTCCAAGTGGACAAGGGTTTGAGTGAGAGGTCTAACTGGTGTCTCCAAGTGGACAAGGGTTTGAGTGAGAGGTCTAGCTGGTGTCTCCAAGTGGACAAGGGTTTGAGTGAGAGGTCTAACTGGTGTCTCCAAGTGGACAAGGGTTTGAGTGAGAGGTCTAACTGGTGTCTCCAAGTGGACAAGGGTTTGAGTGAGAGGTCTAACTGGTGTCTCCAAGTGGACAAGGGTTTGAGTGAGAGGTCTAACTGGTGTCTCCAAGTGGACAAGGGTTTGAGTGAGAGGTCTAACTGGTGTCTCCAAGTGGACAAGGGTTTGAGTGAGAGGTCTAACTGGTGTCTCCAAGTGGACAAGGGTTTGAGTGAGAGGTCTAACTGGTGTCTCCAAGTGGACAAGGGTTTGAGTGAGAGGTCTAACTGGTGTCTCCAAGTGGACAAGGGTTTGAGTGAGAGGTCTAACTGGTGTCTCCAAGTGGACAAGGGTTTGAGTGAGAGGTCTAACTGGTGTCTCCAAGTGGACAAGGGTTTGAGTGAGAGGTCTAACTGGTGTCTCCAAGTGGACAAGGGTTTGAGTGAGAGGTCTAACTGGTGTCTCCAAGTGGACAAGGGTTTGAGTGAGAGGTCTAACTGGTGTCTCCAAGTGGACAAGGGTTTGAGTGAGAGGTCTAACTGGTGTCTCCAAGTGGACAAGGGTTTGAGTGAGAGGTCTAACTGGTGTCTCCAAGTGGACAAGGGTTTGAGTGAGAGGTCTAACTGGTGTCTCCAAGTGGACAAGGGTTTGAGTGAGAGGTCTAACTGGTGTCTCCAAGTGGACAAGGGTTTGAGTGAGAGGTCTAACTGGTGTCTCCAAGTGGACAAGGGTTTGAGTGAGAGGTCTAACTGGTGTCTCCAAGTGGACAAGGGTTTGAGTGTCTAACTGGTGTCTCCAAGTGGACACACACCTCTTCAGAGTGTACACAGTTCCTAAGTCATTTCAATGGACGTTTATGAATCAGAGAAGAGTTGTCATCTATAAAGTGCTTTTGAGGTCTGCTAGCTGTGCCGTTGAGGAAGTAGAGCAAGCGAACTTGTAGTTGTTTTCTTTGGAACACAGCCCTGCATCATCGCCTTTACACAATTACTGTTGTTGTTTACGCAATCACAAAACGGTTCATTATATTTGGAATCTGGGTCAGGTGGGCATCATTTCAAAGCTTGTTCTATTGCCAACATGACTAGCTAAATTATAAAATACGATGTTACAGTGTTTGGCTTTCAGTGGGGCGATAGGTAGCCTAGTGGTTAGAGCGTTGGGCCAGTAACTGAAAGGTTGCTGGATCGAATCCCCGAGCTGATCTGTTGTTCTACCCCTGAACAAGGCAGTTATTCCCTGTTCCTAGGCCGTCATTAAAAATCATTTGTTCCTAACTGACTTTGCCTAGTTAAATAAATGTTCAATAAAAATTCAGAGAAGCAGATGGTAATTTTGGTGGAATGGATTCAGATGTGTATACAATACAACAATACAACAAACAGGCTCATTCTGTTCAGGACAACCCAGGGTATAACGCCATGTCATCTGGTAACTGTACCTCTAACATAGTGATCATAACCGTTGACAACTGTATATGATATGGAAATGTGAGGTACACATTTTGAGGGTGTTTGGCTTTCTTGAATGACGGGCGAAGCTGTATTTATTCTAGTCCTCAATGGCTAATCTGCAAAAAATATATTGAGCCCTCGTAATTTACAACATTTCCTAATTTACAACATTTCCTAATTTACAACAACAAGTTGGTTCAATAACATATAATAATGACTCCAAACACGTTCTTTATATAAATCTTTCACATTTACTGGTTACAATATCGTAACCAAATGGTGACCCTCTTGTCAACGGGAATATTTCCAGGCTCTTTAGTATCACAGTACTTATGTAGATATCATTTCAGCTTCAGTGAAGGCAGTGAACATATAAACGTTTAAAAAACATTACCTAGAATGACATTCACTCTCACGGGTGGCCAAAATTAACAAACTGAAAACCACGCCCCCCATTAGGCCACGGCTATATTCTGATCTCTTCTGATAGGCTGCCACCGCTACATTGCACCCACCACTATTTAATGCGAATATCGATTTCATTCAATTAAAAAAAATCACAGGCCAAGTGGCGCAGTGGTCTTAGGCACTGCATCGCAGTGCTAGAGGCTGACCGGGCTGTGCCACAACCGGCCGTGGCCAGGAGTCCCATAGGACAGAGCACAATTGGCCCAGCGTCGTCCGGGTTAGGGGAGAGTTTGGCCGGCGGGGCTTAATTTGGCTCATCGTGCTCTTGCGACTCCTTGTGGTGGGCCGGGTGCCTGCAGGCTGACCTTGGCCGTCAGTTGAACGGTGTTTCCTCTGATACATTGGTGCGGATGGATTTTGGGTTAAGCGGGCAGGTGTTAAGAATTGTGGTTTGACGGGTCATGTTTCGGAGGAAGCATGACTCCACCTTCGCCTCTCCCGAGCCCGTTGGGGAGTTGCAGCGATGAGACAAAATCGAAAAAAGAAGAAAACTGATCTCTCAAATGTGTTATTTGATTTCAGACAAATAGCATAGAACAAGTTGAACGAACCAAAAACCTAATTTTCTATTATACCAATCAGAAAAAGCAATTCAGACGAACAACAGTGTCATCCCACTTTTTACAATGTAGGAGTTAGCATCAGGTCTGGTATCCTTCTTCAGATCAGAATGCTGCAGCCGGGAGTATAGCCTGCTGTTCCTCTGTCATCCCTCCCATCATCCCTCTGTTCCCCCCAGCCGGGAGTATAGCCTGCTGTTCCTCTGTCATCCCTCCCATCATCCCTCTGTTTTCCCCCTGTCAAGCCGGGAGCAAAGCCTGGGGACTGGCACAGAGACTCCACAAGGTCTCGGCGTCTGGGCCAGTAGCTGTTCGTTTCCGCGACAGCTTCCGCCTTCAACTCTACTTCCGCCTCCCTCTCCACCTCCCTTTCCCTCCTGTTCTCCAGGTTGTCAGCGGCCAGAGCGGCGCCGTCTCCTCCTTCCACAGCCTCTCGTGCTCCAGCTTCAGCTCCTGGTAGCTCCTGGAGAACATGTGGAAGATGGAAGTAGCAGGAAAAGCCATGATGAGAATTCCACTCAGGATGCTGCTCAGCGCTACCACCTGACCCGGGATGCTCCTCGGCACCATGTCTCCGTAGCCCACGGTCGTCATGGAGATGATGGCCCACCAATAGGAAGCTGGGATGCTGCTGAAGCTGTGCTGGGGCGCGGTGGCGGCGTTGGGCGCCAGCTCGCTCTCGGCCAGGTGCACCATGGGAGAGAAGAGGGCCATGCCGACAGTGATGAAGAGCAGGAGGAGGCTGAACTCTTGGGTGCTGCGTTGCATGGTCAGGCCCAGGGTCTGGAGGCCCAGGAGTGGCGCGCCAGCCGCATCACGTACAAGATACGCAATGCACGCATCAGACGCAGGACCAGACCCAGCTTGTCCAGGTACCCCTACCTGGGGAACAGAGGTGAAAGTACACAATGCTGCTTAATATGGTAGGTTGTTAACATCAGAAACAGGTTGACACCTAGCTAGCTATAGCTAACCCCATTATAACACTGTTGTGCTACACTAACCTAGCAAGCTATAGCTAACCCCATTATAGCACTGCTGTGCCACACTAGCCTAGCTAGCTATAGCTAACCCCATTATAGCACTGTTGTGCCACACTAACCTAGTTAGCTATAGCCAACCCCATTATAACACTGTTGTGCCACACTAACCTAGCTAGCTATAGCTAGCCCTATTATAGCACTGATGAGCCACACTAACCTAGCTAGCTATAGCTAACCCCATTATAACACTGCTGTGCTACACTAGCCTAGCTAGCTATAGCTAACCCCATTATAGCACTGATGTGCCACACTAACCTAGCTAGCTGTAGCTAACCCCATTATAACACTGTTGTGCTACACTAACCTAGCTAGCTATAGCTAACCCCATTATAACACTGTTGTGCCACACTAACCTAGCTAGCTGTAGCTAACCCCATTATAACACTGTTGTGCTACACTAACCTAGCTAGCTATAGCTAACCCCATTATAACACTGTTGTGCCACACTAACCTAGCTAGCTATAGCTAACCACATTATAACACTGTTGTGCTACACTAACCTAGCTAGCTATAGCTAACCCCATTATAACACTGTTGTCCTAGGTTTTGGCCTTTCTAGGGAGTTTTTCCTAGCCACCGTGCTTCTACACCTGCATTGCTTGCTGTTTGGGGTTTTAGGCTGGGTTTCTGTACAGCACTTTGAGATATCAGCTGATGTACGAAGGGCTATATAAATCAATTTGATTTGATTTACACTAGCCTAGCTAGCTATAGCTAACCCCATTATAGCACTGATGTGCCACACTAACCATTATAACACTGCTGTGCTACACTAACCTAGCTAGCTATAGCCAACCCCATTATAACACTGTTGTGCCACACTAACCTAGCTAGCTATAGCTAACCCCATTATAGCACTGATGTGCCACACTAACCTAGCTAGCTATAGCTAACCCCATTATAACACTGTTGTGCTACACTAACCTAGCTAACCCCATTATAACACTGTTGTGCTACACTAGCCTAGCCTAGCTAGTGTAGCATGTGATAATGACTTATGTTTGTTCCACCTGCTCCTGCACTGCCATCCTCCAGAGTGTTGTTTTCCACCACCAACAGAGAAATGTAGTAGGGTAGGATGGCCACAGCATCAATGATGTTCAGGGGCCCGCGGGCAAATTCTAGTTTGGATCGAGCATGGAGGAATCGCAGCGTGAACTCCAAGGAGAACCAGGCTACACACACCGTCTCCACAACAAACATGTGACGGCACTTCTGGGAACACTCGCCCTGGAGACAGAGAGGGGGGGGGAGGGCAGAGTGGGGGGAGGGCAGAGGGGCAGAGTGGGGGAGGGGGCAGAGTGGCAGGGGGAGGGGCAGAGAGGGGGAGAGAGAGAGAGAGAGAGAGAGAGAGAGAGAGAGAGAGAGAGAGAGAGAGAGAGAGAGAGACAGAGGGAGAGGGAGAGACAGAGGGAGAGGGAGAGAGGGAGAGAGGGAGAGAGGGAGAGAGGGAGAGAGAGAGAGAGAGAGAGAGAGGACAGAGGGAGGGAGAGACAGAGGGAGAGACAGAGGGAGAGACAGAGGGAGAGGGAGAGGGAGAGAGGGAGAGAGGGGGAGAGAGAGAGAGAGAGAGAGAGAGAGAGAGAGACAGAGGGAGAGACAGAGAGAGAGAGGGAGAGACAGAGGGAGGAAATAAATAAATAAATAATCTAGATGAAGATGGAAAGAGTGGTTGTGATAGCATTTAGATATGGGGGAAAGACCTGGAGACTGAAACAAACTAGAGTTGCCTAGAAATGTACCTTTCCCCCCCCAACAAAGCTTGGTTTAACTATTGATGGGGAGCAATCTTTACAATCTAAACGGTTGAAAGAAGGACATTGCATATTTGAGTAGGTTCCTTGCACCCCAAGACTTGTATTAGCTCCCCCAAGCTAACCCCTAGGCTTTTAGCTCAGCGGTTATGTTCCCCTCACCTTGCTCTCCTCTTGGCGTAGATCAGGCATGGTGCTGATACAGAGGCTGACGACTGTCACAGCTACCATGATCACAGAGAAGCAGGCAAACATCTTCCCTGCCAAGCCAGAGTGGGGGTTCTCCACCACCTCTCTCAACCTGTGGAAGAGAGTTAAAAAAATCATATATGTATATTTATTTTTTTACCCTTTTTTGTTGGAGATCTTGTTTACAGATCCTGTTGTCTTAGAAATTCACGAGGACATAACGTAAAGTTATGAATATAACTACTGTTCTCTGAAGGAAGGACACAGCTATTGGGATCATGCTCGCGAGATCAGTGCTTAGGGCATCGACTGATAGGTAACTGTGTTACGTCTTCTCAGTTTGTCCCTCAACAAACAACAAGAGAAAGAAAGCCCTCTGTGTCCCTGGTCAGTCTTTGAGCATGTGACCACTGTTACTTGGGTGCTGAGTGAAGATGCTGATCTTGGGTCAGTTTAGCATTTTCACCAGTAATGGTTAAGGTTAGGATTGGAGGAGGAAGCTGATCCAAGATCAGTGTTTAACTGTTTCCACCTGCTCATCAGCCTGCGGTAACCCGACTCCGTCTCAGCCAACAGGGGAAGCCTCTGTAACTTCATCCTCCGCTGTCTCCAGTCCTCCTCCTTACGCTCACGCTCCGCCACCTCAATCAAAATCACAGTCAAGAGCACGGTCAAGATCACAATCAAGAGCACAGCCTAAATCGCAGCCAAGATCACATTCAAAATCACAATCAAGATCACAGTTAAGATCACAATCGAAATCGAAATCAAGATCACAATCGAAGTCGCAGTCATGATCGCAATCGAGATCACAATCAAAATCGCGGTCAGTATCACAATCGAAATCACAGTCAAGATCACAATCGAAATCGCAATCGAAATCACAATCGAAATCGAAATCACAATCAAAATCCCAATCAAAATCACAGTCAAGCCTTAGTTATAAAGTCAATATCACATAAATGTCCCAATAAATGGAGTCGTCTTCTAGACCAGGTTCCCCTTGGGGAAAAAAGTCAGATAAATGTGAAATAAACGTTAAATAGATAAACACTTTACAGAAACAATGTACCTCCTCGACACGTGTCAACATGCGCCGACGGCAGCAGCGTTCCATGTGGGCGGGGTCGACCCCCCAGTAGTCCAGCTCATCGTGCAGTGACAC